>NC_080846.1:56360249-56509336 GCF_030435755.1 Ochotona princeps | reverse complement strand
TCTTAGAATTGGATAAATTGGTCCTGACGTGGTAGCCTAGTGGCCAAAAGCCCCACCGTGCATGTTTCAGGATCCCATATGGGCACCAGTTTGTGTCCCAGTTGCTCCACTTCCCATCCAGGTCCCTGCTTGTGGCCTGGGAAAGCTGTTGAAGACGGCCCAAAACCTTGAGATCCTGCACCCGTGTGGGAGATCAGGAAGAGGCTTTCTGGCAGTTCAACTGTGGCTGTTGTGTTCTCTTGAGGAGTGAACCTGCAGATGAAAGATGTTTCTGTAAATCAGCCTTCCCAATAAAAATAAAACTGGTTGGGGGAGAATGTGTTAAAATTATTTTTTTGTTGGAAAGGCAAGTTTAGAGAGAAAGAGAAAGCTTTTACATCTACTGGTTCACTCCCCAAGTGGCTGCAGTGTCCAGAGCCGAAGCAGTCCAAAGCCAGAAGCCAGGAGCTTCTTCTGGGACTCCCACATGAGTGCAGGGTCCCAAGGCTTTGGGCCATCCTTGACTGCTTTCCCGGTCTACAAGCAGGGAGCTGGATGGGAAGTTGTAGCAGCTAGGGCCTGAATGGTGCCCATGTATGATTCTGGAGCATGCCAGTTAAGGATTTAACCGCTAGACTACTGTGCTGGGCCACACTTCATTTGTTTTTTTTGGTGAATAATGTTCCCTTGTATTTATGTACCTTGTTACTTGTTTACTAGTTGATGAGCAGTGGATTGTTCCAGTTTTTTATGTTAGGAATAATAATATGCCTGTTTAGGTATAATGCTTCATGTGGACATATGTGTTCACTTCTCTTAATAGAGTGGATTTGCTAGGTATTGTGTTACATTTATGTTTATTTTTTAAAAACTGTCAGAATGTTTTCCAAAGTGGCTGAACCGTTTTACATTCCCCCCGTTAATGTAGAGGCTTCCAGTTTTTCCATGTCCTGGCAAACACGTGTTGTCTGTTGTTTTGGTTATGGCCATTTTATTAGGTATGTACTCGCATTTCCTTGTAGTTTTCATTTGCATTTTGCTAAAGGCTATGGAGGATGATTTGCATTGTTTTATGTTCATTTTAGCCGAAGTGTATCTTCCTCAGTGAAGTGTTTATTGGGTTGGCTTTGTATACTTGTAAGAGTTTGTTATACTAAATGCAAGTCCTTAATTAGATATTGATTTGCAAAAAGTTTATGCTTGTCTATAATTTATGTTTTCCTTTTCTGATATTATCTGCTTGGAGAATGCTTTGCAGATTCCTGTTTTCCTTTGATGGATTTTAGTTTTCGAATCATTTAGGAAGTATTTTCCTTATTGTTGACTATAGTCATTTATTTGTCTCTGTGTAGAAGTTCTGTGGTTTTAACTTTAGTTCCAAAGCATTTCCTTTTGAGTTCACTTATTCCCTTATTTTCATTTTATTTGGAAGAGAGGAGAGAAAGCTTCCATGTGGTGGTTCACTCCCAGCCTGGGTAAAGCCAGGAACTCAATCCAGATTTCCTTTGTGGGTGACAGGGATTCGAGTACTTACATAGTCATCTGTTGTCTGCCAGGCAGGAAGCTGAGTTAGGAATGGCACTAGGACTTGACCTCAGGCACTGCTGTGTGGGGTGTGGGTCTCACAAGTGGTGTTGTAACTATTGGCTTTTACATCGAGGTTCATGGTGCTGCTTGAACTGTTTATCTTTGTGTTTGTAAAAAATAAGAGGTAAATACGCAGGTTAGTTTTTTGGGATGGAGGCCATATGAATACTCAGTTGTGATGAGCACTGTTTAAAACAGTATTGTTTTTCTGTTGATTTAACTAGGCTACATGTATTGAGAATCAGTTGACCATAAATGTACAGTATTATTTGTTTTTTTTTAAGATTTATTTATTTTATTACAAAGTCAGATATACAGAGAGGAGGAGAGACAGAGAGGAAGATATTCCATCCGATGATTCACTCCCCAAGTGAGCCGCAACAGGCTGCTGTGCGCCGATCTGAAGCCGGGAACCTGGAACCTCTTCCGGGTCTCCCACACAGGTGCAGGGTCCCAATGCCTTGGGCTGTCCTCAACTGCTTTCCCAGGCCACAAGCAGGGAGCTGGATGGGAAGTGGAGCTGCCGGGATTAGAACCGGTGCCCATATGGGATCCCGGGGTTTTCAAGGTGAGGACTTTAGCCACTAGGCCACGTCGCCGGGCCCGAATTTTCGCAGTGTTTTAACAAAGTGTAATTTTTAGAAATACGGCTGTCAGTTTAACCTAAGAAGTACACATTTAATATTGATAAAATTGTTTGGCATAGTATAAAATGAACTTTTTTTTAAATTTTGAGTTTCACGGTGCAATTCCACAGGGTCTGGGATTTCCCTTCCCCCTCCTCAAATTCCTACCCACTGATTGATTTTTCCCATATTATTACAATAGGATAGCCCATCATTAGCAGTCATAAGTCCATCAGTCTGTTAGTTAGTTAAGTGCGTCCCAACATTGCCGGTACAGACAATGTCAGACAGTTCAGCATCCCATTGTCTAGAGCTGTTCACCAGTTTGATTGGGAGTCCATCTTTGATTTGGACATAGAGATGCATACTCATTATATCTTCACATCTGAATATGATAGGCTCTGTTCCCGCTGTCACTATACATTCCCCTGAATGAGAAGACATGGAACAAAGCCAACAACAGATATGAAGTTATAACAAAAAATGTACAGCACCATGGAGTCAAAAAATGTGCCACTGAATAACCAGCACATGGGTGAAGAAATGAGAAAAGAAAACACAAAAGCCTCTTGGGTAAAATGATGCCAGTATGTGATCCATGAGTCAGCAATGAATTTGACAAGAGAAAAAGACTGTTTGGGAGAGATGAAAATAATTTAAAAAAAACCATCAAAACAGAGAGGATACAGAATAGCCTTGGGCTCCTGCACCCGTGTGGGAGATCTGGAGGGGGCTGCAGGTTCCTGGCTTCGGATTGGTGCAGCACCGGCCGTTGAGCTCACTTGGGGAGTGAATCATCGGATGGAAGATCTTCCTCTCTGTCTCTCCTCCTCTATGTATATCCGCCTTCCAATAAAAATAAGTAAAATCTTAAAAACAAGATGTACATTATCTCCAAGGAGATCCGGGTGCCATCTGCAGCCAGTGGATAGCTCTTAAGGAGCTTTTGAGAAGTTCACAAGTGATGCTGAAATGAATATGAGTGTGAAAGGCCTACTGAAAATAAGTTGGAAAAGAAGAAAGCATTTGATAAGTTTTGAAACTAATTTCTTGGATTCATATAAAAGCACCAGTGATCAAAGCATGATGATATTGGTTTTAGTACAAACAGGACTATGACACGCAAAAGACATGTTCACTGTTAGTTGGCTTTTTGAATCAGGTAGCAAAGTTATACTGTGCTAATGGGTAACCTTTTTTTCTTTCAAATTTAGTTATTTTTGTTGGGAAATCAGATTTACAGAGAGAAGGAGACAGAGAGAAATATGTTTCACTGCTGGTTCACTCCCCAAATGGCTGCAACAGCTGGAGCGGAGCTGATCTGAAACCAGGAGCCAAAGCCTCTTCCGGGTCTCCCAAGTGGGTGTAGTGTCCCAAGGATTTAGGCCATCCTCCACTGCTTTTCCAGGGTCCCAACAGGGAGCTGTGTAGGAAATAGGGCAGCCAGAACTTGAACTGGCACCCATAACATCCTGATGCTTGGTGGTGAAGGATCAGCCAACTGAGCCACACACTGGGCCTGGGCACTTTTTTTGTAGATAAACCTCCGACATGGCTGTTACAGAAAACAAAGGAGCCTTTATCAGTATCTCCCAACAATTACATGTTTTTGAATCATGGATGCAAAATATAAGTTAACGTGATTAATTTTATAAAGAAAACAGATGAAATTTTAGAAATCCTGGAGTAATCACAGTTTATAGAGAGGGCACATTAACCATTAAATACCAATAAATGACAGACACTACATAATTGTACCATAAATTTAAAAAATTTAAAAAAAGAGAGAGAGGGGAAGATTTTCCATATTCTGGTTCACGCTCTGGGTGACTGCACTGGTCAGAGCTGGGTTGATTTAAGGCTGGGAGCCAGGACCTTCCTCTGGGACTCCCCTGGGGCTGCAGGGCCCAATGGCTCAGGCCATCCTCCACTGCCTTCCCACACCATAACCAGGGAACTGGATCAGAAGTGGTACAGCTAGAACACGAACCAACACCTATATGGGATGCTAACAATTACAGGTGAAGGATTAACCTGTTATGCCACCATGCCAGTCCCTCAAGCCTGCATTTAGACAATCAGTTAAGAGTTGTCGGATCCAGTACAGTAGCCTTGCATGGGTTGGGATCCCATAATGGCGCCAGTTCTAATCCTAACCATCCCGTTTCCCATCCAAGTCCCTGCTTGTGGCCTGGGAAAGCAGTTGAGGACGGCCCAAAGCCTTGGGACCCTGCACCTTCATGGATGTTCTATGACATATGTCAGGAAAGATTTAAAGGAAATTCAGTAAACTTCAGACGAGTTCTGGACAGTGTCAGAAATAGGAATTAGCCACATTCACCACAGAAGTCACTTTGCCTTCCCCCACCTCCTGCCCCTGAAAACACACTATAGCAAATGTTTCAGACTCCAGCAGCACTGCCTGCCATAGTTGGGCAGAAATCTACCAGGCTCAGATTTATCTAAAAGAAAGGCATTAGGTGGACATGTGACTGTGTCTGAAGAACTATATGCTAGTAATGATATAGAGGAACTAGGTGGTGGGAGGGAATTGGGGAGGGGATAAGGGAATATGGAACTGTATCAAAAATGATAATAATAGTAATAAAATGTAAAAAAAAAAGGGAGAGAGAGAAAGGCATTAGGGCCCGGGGTGATAGTGTAGTGGTTAAGGTCCTCGCCTTGCACGTGCCAGGATCCCATGTGGGCGACAGTTCTAATCCTGGCATCCCCACTTCCCATCCAGCTCCCTCCCTGCTTGTGACCTGGGAAGGCAGTCAAGGATGGCCCAAAGCCTTGGGACCCTGCATCCTCGTTGGGGACCCGGAAGAGCTCCTGGCTCCTGGCTTCAGATTAGCTCAGTTCCAGCCATTGCGATCACTTGGGGAGTGAATCATCGGACGGAAGACTTTCCTCTCTGTGTTTCCTCCTTCTCCCTGTATATCTGATTTTCCAGTAAAAATAAATAAATCTTTAAAAAAAAAAAAAAACAGGCATTAAATAAGGTCCTCAGTGCATCTCTCCCCTAGGCCTGCAGGGCCCAGTCAGCGAGGAGCCCCAGGCTCTGTCGGGCCTCACAGAGCCTCCCCAGGCCAGGAGAGGAAGCACAGCCTGGCGAACTGGGGTCGGGGAGGAGGAAGAAAGGGGTCCACTACGGCGGAGGAATCCTGCGTGGTGCTCCCGCAGAGGGATTGGCCGCAGGGTCACTTCCTGTGAGGTGCTGCGGCCCCGCACCGTCAGTCATCGAAGAAGAAGCAGAGGGAGAGGACGCGTCGCTGGACTCTCCGTGGAGAGCAGTTGTCCTGGCTGAAGATGTGCTGCGGGGCCCAGAGAGGACGTGAGGAGCTTGTGGACTCCAGCTAGCCCTCGTCCCACCTGCTGTCAACCTGCACTGCACCAGGGGAGGGCCTCGTGGTGGCCGCCATGGTGGACTTGGGGCCGGCTGTGTGCGAGGTGGGGTTGGTGCCGCCCCCAGAGTGCTTATCTTTGAGTCTCGCTGGAGGAGTTCAGAGACCCACTGAGTTTCATCAGCACCATTCCACCTGTGACCGAGAACATGGACATCTACAAGGTAAGACAAACCAAGGTACTGGGGTCCCAGAAGGGGAGGCGGCTTGGCTCTAGCACGTGACCAGGAGTGCAGGTGGCAGCTTTTCCTTGGATGTGTTTTCCTGCTGGGGAGGAAGCGACTTTTCCTTAGGTGCAGGTTACAGCTCAGGAGGCAGCAGCTGGTCTTTGGGTGGGTGGGGGGGATCCAGCGAGGGAGGCATCGGCTTGTCCTTGGGTGCGGGGTCCAGCTGGGGAGGTGACAGCTTGTGTTTCCATGAGGGTTCCAGCTGGGGAGGAGGTGACTTGTGCTTGGGTGTAGGGTCCAGCTGTGAAGGCGGCAGCTTGTTCTTGGGTGCGGGGTCCAGCTGGGGAGCTGGCAGCTTGACTTATGTGCGAGGTCCAGCTGTGAAGGCGGAAGCTTGTCCCTGGATGCGGGGTGCAGCTGGGGAGTTTGCAGCTTTTCCTTGGAATCGGGGTGCATCTGGGGTGGTGGCAGCTTGTCCTTGGGTATGGGTCCAGCTGGGGAGTCGGCAGCTTGTCGTTGGGTTCAGGTTCTAGCTGGTGAGGAGGTGGCTTGTGCCTGGGTTTCGGGTGCAGCTGGGGAGGTAGTGGCTTGTGTATGGGTGCAGGTTCCAGCTAGGCAGGCGGCAGTTTGTCCTTGGGTGCAGGGTCCAGCTGGGGAGGTGGCGGCTTGTCTTTGGGTGCGGGGTCCAGCTGGGGAGAGGGCAGCTTGTCCTTGGATGCAGGTCCAGCTGCGGAGTGGCAGCTTGTTCTTTTTTACGGGGTCCAGCTTGGGTGGAGGCGGCCGCGTTTTCTTGGGTGCGTGTCTAGCTGGGGACGTGGCAGCTTGTTCTTGGGTGCTGGTCCAACTGGCGAGGCAGTGGCTTGTCCTTGGGAGCAGGGTCCAGCAGGGGAGACAGTGGCTTGTCCTTGGGTGCGGGCCAGCTGGGGAGGCGGTGGCTTGTCTTTGGCTGCGGTGTGCAGGTGCGAAGGAGGCAGCTTGTCTTTGGGTGCGGGGTCTAGCTGGGGATGCGGCAGCTTGTTCTTGGGTGTGGGTCCAGGTGGGGAGGCGGCAGCTTGTCCTTGGGTGTGGGTCCAGCTGGGGAGGCAACAGATTTTCCTTAGGTCTGGGTCCTGCTGGGGAGGTGGCAGAATGTCCTTGGGTATGGGTCCTGCCTGGGAGGCGGCAGCTTGTTTTGGATACAGGGTCCAGCTTTGGAGGAAGCAGCTTGTCCTTGGGTGCAGGTCCAGCTGTGGAGGCAGTGGCTTGTCTTTGTGTGCATGGTCCAGCTGGGGAGGCAGTGGCTTTTCCTTGGGTGTGGGATCCAGCCGGGGAGGCGGCAGCATTTCCTTGGGAGCAGGGTCCAGCAGGGGAGACAGTGGCTTGTTCTTGGGTGCGGGCCAGCTGGGGAGGCGGTGGCTTGTCTTTGGCTGCGGTGTCCAGCTGGGAAGGAGGCAGCTTGTCTTTGGGTGCGGGGTCTAGCTGGGGATGCGGCAGCTTGTTCTTGGGCGCGGGATCCAGATGGGGAGGCGGCAGCTTTTCCTTGGGTTCGAGTCCAGCTGTGGAGGTAGGAGCTTGTCCTTGGATGCAGGGTCTAGCTGGGGAGGCTGCAGCTTGTTCCTGGATGCGAGGTCCAGCTGGGTAGGTGGTGGCTTGTCCTTTGGTGTGGGGTCCAGCTGAGGAGACAGTGGCTTGTCTTTGCGGTCCAGCTGGGGAGGCGGCGGCTTGTCTTTAGGTGCAGATCCATCTGGGGAGGTGGCAGCATGTCCTTGGGTGTGGGTCCAGCTGGGAAAACAGCAGATTGTCCTTGGATGCGGGGTCCCGCAAGGATGGAGGTGACAACTAGTCCTTGGTTGCAGGGTACAGCTTTGGTGGAGGTGGCAGTGTCCTTGGGTGTGGGTCCAGCTGGGGAGGCTGCAGCTTGTCCTTGGGTGTGGGTCCTGCTGGGGAGGCGGCAGCTTGTCCTTGGCTGCCAGTTCAGCAGTGCAGGAGACAGTCTGTCCTTGGGTGTGGGTCCAGCTGGGGAGGTAGCAGCTTGTCCTTGGGTGTGGGTACACCTGGGGAGGCGGCAGCTTGTCTTTTTGTCTGGGTCAGCTGGGGAGGTGGCAGCTTGTCCCTGTGTCTGGGTCCTGCTGGGGAGGTGGCAGCTTGTCCTTGGGTACGGGTCCAGCTTGGGAGGAAGCAGCTTATCCTTGGATGCGGGTCCAGCTGGGGAGGCAGTGGCTTGTCTTTGTGTGCATGGTCCAGCTGGGGAGGCAGTGGCTTTTCCTTGGGTGAGAGTTCCTGCTGGGAATGCGGTGCCTTTTCCTTCCTTGCGGGGTCTTCCTGGGGTGGCAGTGGCTTGTATTTGGGTGCGTGGTCTAGCTGGAGAGGCGGTGGCTTCTGTTGGTTGAGCTGTCCTGCTTGAGAGGCGATGGATTTTTGTTAGGTTCGGGGTCCAGCTGAGGAGGCAGTGGCTTGTGTTTGGGTGGGGGATCCAGTTGGGGAGGCGGCAGCTTGTCTTTCGATGCTCAGTGCAGCTGGGGAGGCAGCAGCTTGTGTTTGGGTGCAGGGTCCAGCTGTGAAGGTGGTGGTTTGGCATAGGCACAGGGTCCAGCGTGGGAGGCTGCAGCTTGTTCTTGGGTGCGGGTCCAGCTGGGGAGGCGGCAGCATTTCCTTGGGGATGGGGTCCAATTGGTGAGGAGGCAGCTTGTTTTTGGGTGCGGGGTCCAGCTGGGGCGGTGGCAGCTTGTGTTTGGGTGCAGGGTCCAGCTGTGAAGGTGGCAGCTTGGACTTCAGCACAGGGTTCAGCTGGGAGGCGGCAGCTTGTTCTTGGATGCGGGTCTAGCTGGGGAGGCAGTGGCTTGTCCTTGGGTGAGAGGTCCTGCTGGGAATGGTGTGGCTTTTGCTTAGTTGCGGGATCTAGGTGGTGTGGCGGTGGCTTGTGTTTGGGTGTGTGGTCCAGCTGGGGAGACAGCGGCTTGTCCTTGGTTGAGCTTTCCTGCTTGGGAGGCGGTGGCTTTTCCTTAGGTGCTCAGGAGACAGTAGCTGTCTTTGGGTCAGGGGTCCAGCTGCGGAGGCGGCAGTTTGTCATTGGGTTCAGGTTCTAGCTGGGAAGACAGTGGCTTGTCCAAGGATAGGGTACAGCTGGGCAGGCTGCAGCTTGTGTTTGGGTGCAGGGTACAGCTGTGAAGGTGGTGGCTTGGCCATCAGCACAGGTTTCTCCTGCGGAGGCGGCAGCTTGTGCTTGGGTGTGGGTCCAGCTGGGGAAGAGTCAGATTGTTCTTGGGTGCGGGGTTAAGCTTGGGAGGCAGCAGCTTGTCCTTGGGTTTGGGCCCAGTTGGGGAGTCGGCAGCTTGTCCATGTGTTCGGGGTCCAGCTGGGGAGGCGGGAGCTTGTTCTTGGTGTCGGGTCCAGCTGGGGAGACAGCAGCTTGTCCTTAAATGCTGGGTCCAGGTGGGGAGGTGATTGCTTGTGTTTAGGTGCGGGGTCAGCTGGGGAGGCGGCAGCATGTGCTTCCATGCGGGGTCCAGCTGAGGAGACAGTGGCTTGTCCTTGGGTACAGGGTCCAGCTGAGAGGTGGAGGCTTGTCTTTAAGTATGGGTTCCAGTTTGGGAGGCGGCAGCTTGTCCTTGGGTGAGGGGTCCAGCTGAGGAGGCCATGGCTTTTCTTTGGATCAGGGTCCAGCAGGGGAGACAGTGGCTTGTCCTTGTATCAGGGTCCAGCAGGAGAGACAGTGGCTTCTCCTTGGGTGTGGGGTCCAACTGGGGAGGCGGCGGTGGAGCTTGTTCTTGGGGGCTGGGTCCAACTGGGGAGACAGTGGCTTGTCTTTGGTTGCAGGGTCCATTTGGGAGTCGGCGGCTTGTCTTTGGGTACGGGGTCCAGCTGGGGAGGAGGAAGCTTGTTCTTTCTGCCGGTCCAGTTGGGGAGGCGGCGGCTTGTCCTGTGTGTGCCGGGTCCAACTGTGTAGGCGGCGGCTTGTCCTTGGGTGCAGGGTCCAGCTTGGGAGGCGGAAGCTTGTCCTTGGTGCACATGCAGGTGGGGAGGCGACAGCTTGTCCTTTTCCTTTGGTGTGGGTCCAGCTGGGGAGGCGGCGGTGGAGCTTGTTCTTGGGTGCGGAGACCAGTGGAGCAGGCGGCAGCTTGCCCTTGGGTGAAGAGTCCAGCCTGAGAGGCGGCAGCTTGTGCTTTTGTGCAGTTCCCGTGTGGAGGCCGTGGCTTGTCCTTAGGTGCGTGGTCCAGCTGGGGAGACAGTGGCTTGTCCTTGGGTGCGGGGTTCATCTGGGGAGGCGGCAGCTTGTTCTTTGGTGAGGGTCCAGTTGGGGTGGTGGCAGCAGCTTGTCCTTGGGTAGAGGTCCAGCTGGGAAGGTGGCAGGTTGTCTTTGGCTACAGGTGCAGCTGGGGGTGCTGCAGCTTGTCCTTTTGTGCAGGTCCAGTTGGGAAGGCGGAAACGATTCCTTGGCTGCGGCTCTAGCTGTGGAGGTGGCAGATTGTTCTTAAGTGCGTGTCCAGCTGGGGAGGCTGCAGCTTGTCTTTGGGTGCAGGGTCCAGTTGGGGAGGTGGCAGCTTGTCCTTGGGTGCGGGATCCAGCTGGGAATTCAGTGGCTTGTCCTTGGGAGCTAGTCCAGCTGGGGAGGCGGCTGTGGCTTGTGTTTGGGTGCGGGGTCCAGCTGTGGAGGTGGCAGCTTGTCCTTGGTTGCGGGCTGGAGCTGGGGAATCAGTGGCTTGTCCTTGGATGCGGGGTCCAGCTGGGAGGTGGCCTCTTGTGATTGGGTATGGGGTCTAGCTTAGGAGGAGGGAGCTTGTCCTTGGGTGCAGGTCCAGCTGGGTAGGCGGCGGCTTTTCTTTGAGGGGTCCAGTTGGGGAGAAAGTGGCTTGTCCTTGGGTGCAGCGTACAGCTGGGGAGGCGGCAGCTTGTCCTTGGGTGAGCAGTGCTACTAGGGAGGTGGCAGCTTGTCCTTGAATGCGGTTTACAGCAGGGGAGAGAGTGGCTTGTCCTTGGGTGTAGGGTCCAGCTGGGGAGGCAGCTGCTTGTCATTGTGTTAGGGGTCCAGCTGGGCAGGCGGTGGCTTGTCCTTGGGTGCGGGGTACAGCTTGGGAGGCGGCAGCTTGTCTTTCCATGTGGGTTACAGCTGGGGAGGAGGCGGCTTGTGTTTGGGTGCAGGGTCCAGCTTGGGAGGCGGCAGCTTGGCCTTCAGCACAGGGTGCACCTGGCTAGGAGGCAGCTTGTCCTTGCATGAGGATCCAGCTGTGTAAGTGGTGCCTGTCCTTGGGTGTGGGATCCAGCTGGGGAGTCGGCAGCTTGTCCTTGTGTGTGGGTCCAGTTGGAAGGTGGAAGCCTGTCCTTTGGTACGGGTCCAGCTGGGGAGGCGGCAGCTTTTTCTTGGGTGCGGGGTTCAGCTAGGCAGGCGGCAGTTTGTCCATTGGTGCGGGGTCCAGCTGGGGAGGTGGCGGCTTGTCTTTGATTGTGTGGCCCAGTTGGGGAGAGGTCAGCTTGTCCTTGGGTGCTGGCTCCAGCTTGGGAGGCGGCAGCTTGGCCATCAGCACAGAGTCCAGCTGGGGAGTTAGCAACTTGTCCTTGGGTGCGGGTCCAGCTGGGGAGCCGGCAGCTTGTCCTGCTTTGGTGGAGGCGGCAGCTTCCTTTGGTGTGAGTCTAGCTGGGGAGATGGCAGCTCTTTCTTGGGTGCAGGTCCAGCTGGCGAGGCAGTGGCTTGTCCTTGGGTGGGGGACCAACTGGAGTGGCTTGTCATTGGGTGCGGGCCAGCTGGGGAGGTGGCAGCTTGTCCTTGGCTGCAGCATCCTGCTGGGGAGGAGGCAGCTTGTTCCTGGGTGCAGGGTTTATCTGGGGAGGTGACAGCTTGTTCTTGGGTGCGGAGTGCAGATGGGGAGGCGGCAGCTTTTCCTTGGGTTCGAGTCCAGCTGTGGAGGCGACAGTTTGTCCTTGGGTGCAGGTATAGCTTGGGAGGTGGCAGCTATTCCTTAGGTGCGGGTCCAGCTGGGGAGGCAGCAGCTTCTGCTTGGGTGCGGGTCCAGCTGTGGAGGTAGGAGCTTGTCCTTGGATGCAGGGTCTAACTGGGAGGCTGCAGCTTGTTCCTGGATTCGAGGTTCAGCTGGGCAGGTGGTGGCTTGTCCTTGGGTGTTGGTTCCAGATGGGGAGACAGTGGCTTGTCTTTGTTTGCGGTGTCCAGCTGGGGAGGCGGCCGCTTGTCCTTGGGTGCAGGTCCATCTGGGGAGACCATGGCTTGTCCATAGGTGCGGGTTCCAGCTGGGAAGGAGGTGGCTTGTCCTTGGGTGCAGTTCCAGCTGGGAGGTAGAGCTTGTCCTTGGGTGCCGGGTCTAAATGGGAGGTGACAGCTTGTCCTTGGGTTCGGAGTCCAGCTGGGGAGACACTGACTTGTGCTTGGGTGCAGGTCAGCTGGGGGAGCGTCAGCTTGTTTTTGGGTTCGGGGTCCAGCTGGGGAGGCGGCAGCTTGTCTTAATGTGCGGGGTCCAGCTGGGGCGGCGGCAGCTTGTCCTTAGATGCGTGGTCCTGTTTGGTAAGTGGCAGCTTTTCTTTAGGTGAGGGTCCAGCAGTGGTGGTGGCCACTTGTCCTTGGGTACAGGGTCCAGCTGTGGAGGAGGCGGCTTGTTGTTGTTTGCGGGGTCCAGCTAGGAGGCGACGGCTTGTCTTTGGGTGCGGGGTCCAGCTAGGAGGCGGCAGCATGTCCTTGGGAGCGGGGTCCAGTTGGGGAGAGGGCAGCTTGTCTTGGGTGCGGGGTCCAGCTGGGAAGGCAGCAGCTTGGCCATCAGTACATGGTGTAGCTGCGAGGTGGCAGATTGTCCTTGGGTGTGGGTCCAGCTGGGGAGGCGGCAGATTGTCCTTGGATGCGGGGTCCAGCTTGGATGGAGGCGGCAGCTTGTCCTTGGGTGTGTGTCTAGCTGGGGAGGCGGCAGCTTGTTCTTGGGTGTGGGTACATCTGAGGAGGTGGAGGCTTGTTCCTGAGTGCAGGGTCCAGCTTGGGTGGAAGCGGCAGTTTCCTTGGGTGCGGGTCTAGCTGGGGAGTTGGCAGCTTGTTCTTGGGTGCGGGGTCCAGCTGGGGAGCTGGCAGCTTGACTTATGTGCGAGGTCCAGCTGTGAAGGCGGAAGCTTGTCCCTGGATGCGGGGTGCAGCTGGGGAGTTTGCAGCTTTTCCTTGGAATCGGGGTGCATCTGGGGTGGTGGCAGCTTGTCCTTGGGTATGGGTCCAGCTGGGGAGTCGGCAGCTTGTCGTTGGGTTCGGGTTCTAGCTGGTGAGGAGGTGGCTTGTGCCTGGGTTTCGGGTGCAGCTGGGGAGGTAGTGGCTTGTGTATGGGTGCAGGTTCCAGCTAGGCAGGCGGCAGTTTGTCCTTGGGTGCAGGGTCCAGCTGGGGAGAGGGCAGCTTGTCCTTGGATGCAGGTCCAGCTGCGGAGTGGCAGCTTGTTTTTTTTTTACGGGGTCCAGCTTGGGTGGAGGCGGCCGCTTTTCCTTCGGTTTGGAGACTAGCTGGGAGGCGGTCTCTCATCCTTGGGTGCAGGGTCCAGCTGGGGAGGTGGCGGCTTGTCTTTATGTGTGGGGTCCAGCTGTGGAGGTAGTACCTTTCATTGGGTGAGGGTCCAGCAGTGGAGTGGTGGCAACTTGTCCTTGGGTGCAGGTTTAGGTGGGGAGATGGCAGCTTGTTCTTGGGTGCGAAGTCTAGCTGGGGAGACAGTGACTTGTTTTTGGGTGGGGGGTCTAGCTGGGGAGCGGCGCCTTGTCCTTGGGTGCGGGGTCCAACTGGGTAGGTGGCTGCATTTCCTTGGGAGCAGGGTCCAGCTGGGGAGTTGGCGGCTTATCGTTGGCTGTGGGATTCATCTGGGGAGGCGGCTTGTCTTTAGTGCGGGTCCAGCTGGGGAGGCCCCGGCTTGGCCATCAGTACAGGGTCCAGCTGGGAAGGTGGTGGCTTGTCCTTTGATGTGTGGTACAGTAGTGCCGGCCTCATCTGGGCTTTCAGTGCAGCGTCCAGGAAAGCCTCCTGTGGCTTGATTATCTGCACAGCTTCCAGCTTGAGGGCAGGTGATATCTTGGTTATTGGCGGTGTCTGTGAGCACAGGCATCTCCTTCGGCCTGCATTGGGATTTTTAAAGACAGGTGGCGACTTGGTCTTCTTCTTGAAGTTCCCATAGGCTAGAGTAGCTTGGCTATTAACTCAGGTGCAGGAGGGGAGGTGGTCGCTTGCCTTCATGCAAAATTACTGAGGTTGGGCCATGACTTAGCACTCAGTGCTGGTTCCTGGAGGTGAAGTTGCAGCTTGGCGTTCTGCCATCCCAGGGTGTTGCCTGAGTGGTTTGGGCAGTTCTGGCATTTTGTTAGCTTTATTGCATCAGGGTTGGGAAGATCTTTTCCAGATCCGCTGGCTGACCAAGTCCACCTTAGTGCATCCCCAGACCGAGGCACTTGCTGCAAAACTTGACCAGGTGAATATTCTGTTCTGTTCTGCTTTCCATTTCCTGATGTGGCACTTGATGTCCCCAGCTGGCCTAGATGAGCTGGCTGCCATGTCCCCCATGTGCATTGGGGTACACTGTCCAAACCCTGCACAGGTCTCAGCACCTGAGGAGGCCCTGTCCCCATTCTTGGGCTTTCATGAGTTTGTTTCTCTGCTTTTGAGTACACTGATGCTTGTCATTTTGGATTCCTTTTAGGACAACTTACCAGTCTCTTGTAACACGAGAGGAAGGGAGTGAAAGAGAGAAGCAGGGAATTGGATACCAAGTGTAGCAGCCGGAGCCTGAAACCGTCAGCCCTAATAGGTCCTGGTGCTTGCAAGGTGAGGACTGAGCCAATGAGCCATTGTACCATGCCCTGGTTCTCTCTCTCTCTTTCTTTTTAAGATTCACTTATTTTTTCTTTTCGAGTAACACAGAGAGAAGGAGAGACAGAGATCCTCTGTCGGTCATCAGATTTGCCAAATGACCATAATAGCTGAGGCTGAGTCAGTCCTTCTGGGTCTCCAGTGTGAACTCAGGGGACCAAGGACTTGATCCTTCCTTTATTGCCTTCACAGCCACAAGCCGGGAGCTGGATGGGCAGTGGAGCAGCCAAGAGACCAGCTGGCACCTGTATGGGATGCCAGCGCCACAGGTGGAAGCTTAGTTTACTGTGCCATAATGCTGGCCCCCGTTTTATCACATTTTAGTTGAGTTTTTGATTAAGTCAATTATTCCAGTGATTTGTTTTCACTGAAAATTTCATTCTCTCTCTTGTTCTCTGGATGAGTGGTTTTCTAGATATAAGTAGTAAAAAGTCAGAGTTTCTGCTACTATTCTGGTTAAAGTGTATGCGAGGGCTAGTGTTGTGGTGCAGTGTGCTAATCTAATATTTGTAATGCCGACATCCCACATGGCCATGTTGCTGTTTGCTGGAGTTATCTTTACTGCTCACTGCAGACTGTTTTTAAGATTAGCTATTAGCCTAGAACTTCTGTGCTTTCCTTTTGCTTCTTTTTTTGTTGCAGGTCTTTGTTTTCCTTGGTTTATTATGTTTTTGATGGATGGTTTCTTCTAGTCTAATGAGAAAGAAGGTCAGTGGGAAATGAATTAGAAACTTGCTTCTCGAGGCCTGTGTGGTGTTGTGGATGAAACTGCTGCCTGTGTTGCCAGTGTGAGTCCTGACTGCTCTGCCTTCATCCAGCTCCCTGATAATGACCTGAGGGGACAAGTTGAAGATGGCCCAGTTCCTTAGATCCCTGCACCCATGTGGAGACCCAGACGGAGTTCCAGCTTCTGGCTTTAGCCTGGCCATTGTGGCCAGCTGGGGCGTGGACCAGTGGATGGAAGAAATGTGTCTGTCTCTTCCCTGTGTGTTGCTTTTAGTTTTAAAATATACGCATACATGCATATTTTTAGTAAAAAGAATCTTGCTTTTGTGGAGAGCTCTTGTCTTTAGTTTGGTGATGTTTAGAAATTGAAATGATGTTAGACTGAGTTGGTTTCGTGCTGAGTCGAGCTGCTGCCTGCACAGCCACCAGCCCGTTGCTCAGGTCCTGGCTGTGCTACTCCATCCAAGCCCTGCTGGTGGCCTGGGAAAATCAGCGGAAGATGGTCCAGGTTGTTGAGCCCTTGTCGCCTATATGGGAGACCTGGATGAAGCTCCTGTGGATGGAAAAGCTCTTCTCAGTTCACTTTCAAAGAAGAGTATAAATTTTAAAATTAAATTATGGACCATTTTAGTTCAGTGAAATGATGTGAACGCTTATTTGTTTCTTTGTTTCTATTATTGCTGCTGCAAGTGTATGCTAATTCTTATTGCATTGTGATTTTTTTGAGCTGCAGAGAATCAGAAACAGGGAGACTTCCCTTCCACTGATCGCTGTGCACAGGTTTGCAGTTGCTGGTGCAGGGCCCAGCCACATCCAGGAGTCAGGAACTCAGTCTGGGTTTCCATGTGAGTAGAACCCGGCAGCTGAGCCTCATTTGCTGCCTTTTATGTTATATGTTATGAAGATGTTAGTTAGATACAGAAATTAGTCTGGTGTTCAAACCAGGCAAGGGGTACAAATTGAGTAAATCTGTTTAATGTCTAGTTTCAGTGTAGGCACTATAATATGAATTAAAATTTAGAGTTTAAAACTTTTGAGAGGGGGTCCAGTATGGACCTAGTGGCTAAAGTCTTTGGCTTGAATGTGCCATGATCCCATATGGGTGCCGGTTCTAATCCTGTTAGCTCTGTCTTCCATTCCCCTGCTTGTGGCCTGGGAAAGCAGTCAAGGATGGCCCAAAGTTTTGGGACTTTGCACCCCATGGGAGACTGGGAGGAGTCTTCTGGCTCCTAGCTTTGGAATATTGGCTCAGTTCCAGCCGTGGAAGCCTCTTGGGAAGTGAATCAGTGAATGGAAGATCTTCTCTGTCTCTTCTCCTCTCTGTAAATCTGACTTTGCAATAAAAATAAATAAACCTTAACAAACAAACAAACAACAACAACAACAACAACAAACCTTGAGAGGGACTGACATGATGGCTCAATGACTAAATGCTCACCTGGAAGTGCCAGGATCCCTTGTGGTTGAGTGTGTCATGGTGGCTCTACTTCCCATACAGCTCCCACTTGTGGTCTATGAGGAAGAGGGTGGATCAAAACTTTGGGACCTTATGCTCCTGTGGTAGATTCAGAAGAAACTTCTGGCTTGCCTCAGCTGTTGCCATTATAGCCACTTGGGTAATGAAGCAGTGGATGAAGATCTTTTTTGCCTCTCTTTCTCAATCTAAATCTAATCTGCCTTTCCAAAAAATAAAGCTTTTAATTAATTATTCCTTAGGAAATCAGATATACAGAGGGATGGAGAAACAGAGGGAAAGATCTTCTGTCTGCTGTTTTACTCCCCAAGTAGCTAAAATGGTCAGATCTAAGCCAGTCTGAAGCCAGGAGCTTCTTACAGGTCTCCCACACGGGTGAGGATCCCAAGGCTTTGGACATCTTTGACTGCTTTCCCAGGCCACAGGCGGTGAGCTGGATGGGATGTGGAGCAGCCAGGACATGAACCAGTGCTCATATAGAATCCAGGCATATGCAAGTCAAGCACTTTAGCCACTAGCCTGTCTCTCTGGGCCCCAAAATAAATGTATCTTTTCTTTTAAAAGATTATTTATTTTTATTACAAAGTCAGATATGCACAGAGAAGGAGAGACAGAGAGGTAGATCTTCTGTTCGGTGATTCACTCCCCAAGTGACCGCAAAGCCTGGTGCTACATGATCTGAAGTCCAGAGCCTTGAGCCTCTTCCAGGTCTCCCACATGGGTGCAAGATCCCAAGGCTTTGGGCCATCCTCATCTGCTTTCCTAGGCCACAGTCAGGGAGTAGGATGGGAAACGGGGCTGTCAGGATATGAACATGCACCCATATGGAATCCTGGCTCGTTGAAGCCGACGATTTTAGCCACTAGGCCACTGCGCTGGTTCCAGTAAATAGATCTTAACAAGAAAAACCGCGAAGAAGCTTCAGTAATCATTACCTGATTTTTTGTTTGCCTGTAGATATGACCGATGTCATTGTTGTGAATTATTTGTGGAACTCTAAAATCCCAGCCCAGAGTAATTTATGTATTTATCAGATAATGCTTGCCTCTACTTAAATAATAATTTTTACTTTTTTAAAATTTAGATTGTTGCCAGCAAAGGAGATTTTGAAAAGGTCACCAAAAAAAGAAGTGGTCTAAAGTCGATAGCTGCTTGGGATATCTGCCAGGAAAAGAAACTGGGTCTCTCTTCAAAGTCTGACTGTGAAAGAATTCTTTTCTCATATGAGCTGTTCCAGTCTGGTGTCAGTCTTATGGTGAGCTGCTCCATTGTTCTTAAAATTGGATAAATTGGTCCTGGCGTGGTAGCCTAGTGGCCAAAATCCCCACCGTGAATGTTTCGGGATCCCATATGGGCACCAGTTTGTGTCCCGGCTGCTCCACTTCCTATCCAGGTCCCTGCTTGTGGTCTGGGAAATCAGGCCCAAAACCTTGAGATCCTGCACCCATGTGGGAGACCAGGAAGAGGCTTTCTGGCAGTTCAGCTGCGGCTGTGTGGCCTCTTGAGGAGTGAACCTGCAGATGAAAGATCTTTCTGTAAATCAGCCTTCCCAATAAAAATAAAACTTGTTGGGGGAGAATGTGTAAAAATTGTTCTTTGTTGGAAAGGCAAGTTTAGAGAGAAAGAGACAGCTCTTACATCTGCTGGTTCACTCCCCAAGTGGCCGCAGTGTCCAGAGCCAAGGCAGTCCAAAGCCAGAAGCCAGGAGCTTCTTCTGGGACTCCCACATGAGTGCAGGGTCCCAAGGCTTTGGGCCATCCTTGACTGCTTTCCCGGTCTACAAGCAGGGAGCTGGATGGGAAGTTGTAGCAGCTAGGGCCTGAATGGTGCCCATATATGATTCTGGAGCATGCCAGTTGAGGATGGGAAGTGGAGCTCCCGGGATTATTACCGGCGCCCATATGGGATCCCGGGGCATTCAAGGCCAGGACTTTAGCCGCTAGGCCATGCCTCCAGGCCCTAGAATGTTTTTCAAAGTGGCTGAACCGTTTTACATTCCCCCCATTAACGTAGAGGCTTCCAGTTTTTCCATGTCCTGGCAAACACGTGTTGTCCCTTGTTTTGGTTATGGCCATTTTATTAGGTATGTACTCGCATTTCCTTGTAGTTTTCATTTGCATTTTGCTAAAGGCTATGGAGGATGATTTGCATTGTTTTATGTTCATTTTAGCCGAAGTGTATCTTCCTCAGTGAAGTGTTTATTGGGTTGGCTTTGTATACTTGTAAGAGTTTGTTATACTAAATGCAAGTCCTTAATTAGATATTGATTTGCAAAAAGTTTATGCTTGTCTATAATTTATGTTTTCCTTTTCTGATATTATCTGCTTGGAGAATGCTTTGCAGATTCCTGTTTTCCTTTGATGGATTTTAGTTTTCGAATCATTTAGGAAGTATTTTCCTTATTGTTGACTATAGTCATTTATTTGTCTCTGTGTAGAAGTTCTGTGGTTTTAACTTTAGTTCCAAAGCATTTCCTTTTGAGTTCACTTATTCCCTTATTTTCATTTTATTTGGAAGAGAGGAGAGAAAGCTTCCATGTGGTGGTTCACTCCCAGCCTGGGTAAAGCCAGGAACTCAATCCAGATTTCCTTTGTGGGTGACAGGGATTCGAGTACTTACATAGTCATCTGTTGTCTGCCAGGCAGGAAGCTGAGTTAGGAATGGCACTAGGACTTGACCTCAGGCACTGCTGTGTGGGGTGTGGGTCTCACAAGTGGTGTTGTAACTATTGGCTTTTACATCGAGGTTCATGGTGCTGCTTGAACTGTTTATCTTTGTGTTTGTAAAAAATAAGAGGTAAATACGCAGGTTAGTTTTTTGGGATGGAGGCCATATGAATATTCAGTTGTGATGAGCACTGTTTAAAACAGTATTGTTTTTTCTGTTGATTTAACTAGACTACGTGTATTGAGAATCAGTTGACCATAAATGTACAGTATTATTTCTTTTTTTTCCCACTCCAGATATTTTATTTTTTTAATGTAGTCCAAGATTGTTGTATTCAGTAATAAAATGAACAGAAGAAGACTAGATCCAAGTCATAATTCTGATGAATAACAAAGAAAACAGATTTTGTTATGCCTTTTTCTTCACTAACAATGAAAATTACATCCTGAAAGACAATCCTAAAAGATAAAATGGCATCACCCTCTTTTCAAACAAATAACATTGCTAACATATAATGAATTTACTTTCATCTTGAACTTCAAAATTGCCTCTTTTTTTAAATGCCAGATCCTCCTTTGTCTTTTCATGAGGAGTCTATATTTGTGTCCAAGTTTACAATCTTGCATTTAACTTCATGCCAATGAACCTCTGTGTTTCCTAGGTTTTTATTTAAGGTTAAATTAAGCTTCAAAGTTTATAGTAGTGAACTCTGCATTCTCATACTTTTCGAAAAACATTACACTTTGTTCCTTCTAGTATTCCAACTGTTTCATTTTCATTACGTTTGGCCTCATTCATTGTCTTCTTCTATAACATGTTTTCCACTTGGAGAGTAATGAATCACTCCAAGAATAAACTCATTACTATGCCAACTAATTCCTTAATGATGTAAATTTTTGCTGATGGTATATGGGAAGGGTCTGCCTAAGAAGTTGAACTAGGCCGGACAGCAAGATGCTGGACTCTATGTTTGGTATATGCTTGCAGTGAGGGAATCTCAACTGAGCTTGAACTGTGGTTATGTAACAAGGTGGAGTAACCCAACATGGGGGGAGGGTGTGGGGAGCGGTGGGGGTATCCCAGTACCTATGAAACTGTGTCACATAATACAATGTAATTAAATAAAAAATAATAGAAAATATAACACTGATGATAAATGGAAGAAAAACAAACAAAATTTATATAACACCTGCTTGATTATTTTTAAACTCATAAAGAAGATCAAGCATTACAAACTGGCATTTGTCAAACTAGCAACCTAATGAAAAGCCTGTCAGGGACAACAGGTGCAACAAAGAATGAGGGAAAATATAGTTTACTGAAGTTGGCGGGTTCTGATTACATAGCAAAAATGTGCATAAACTAAATTTATTTTACTTAATTTTAAAAAGATTTATTTATTTTGATTGGAAAGGCAGATAGATATGCAGAGGAGGAGAGACAGAAGGGAAGATCTGTCTGCTGATTCACTCCCCAGGTGACCACACTGGCCAGAGCTGAGCTGAACTGAGCTGAACTGAAGCTAGGAGCTTCTCCAGGTCTCTAGCATGGGTGCAGGGTCCCAAGGCTTTGGGCAGTCCTCGACTGCTTTCCTGGGCTACAAGCAGGGATCTGGATGGGAAGCGGGACTGCTGGGGTACAAACCGGCGCCCATATGGGATCCTGGCGCGTGCAGGGTGAGGAGTTTAGCCACTAGGCTACCACGCCGGGCCCAAAATAGACTTTTATAAGATATATTCTAGGCATAGATTTGGTATAGAGCTCAGTTGAGCAAATTTACCCATCCTTTTTAGTATTTGGGTAGTATGAAAAGTGCAGATAGTATTTACTCTCTTCATACATTACAATTGGCTGTGAAGGCATAACAATATTAAATGCCATAAAAAAAGATGGTAGGGGAATTTCAGGGATCTTCAAGAAGAGAACTCATTCCCTTGATGAGACTTAAGTTTCCCTTTAAAGGTACAGGAAAGAGATAGTAGAAGACATATAGTGTCTGTATATTAGAGAAATTATACATTTGTGTAATAGGTATTTGATGTGTGTGTGTGAAAGGGGGTGTGTAGTAGGGGCAGGAGGGAGCAATAAAACTACCAGAAATTTCAGATGTTCTATTTATTTTCATATTTTATTATTGATAAGGCTATTATGAAAAACATTAGGCTTATGTGCATAGAGAAACAAACTTAGCCACTCAGGAATATCTGTGCAGTCTTGGCAGCTTTACTTTAAATAATATTCCAAATTCAATTTTTCTTCATGTTTGCGTCTCCCAAAGTGTCTCAGTTTCCCACAAGACTGATGATTTCAGCAATAGATTCAGAAAAAAATGGAAATAACAAAAAAGAAAACTCTAGTATCTTACATTTTCAAGAGAACAAACAGAGGAAGAATTAACAGCTTGATCTCATTGGTATACTCCTCATTCAAAATGAAAAAAAAATAGATGTTTTGATATTTTGATTCTTTTATAATGAGGTAAATTATTTAGATCATACATTACCTAGCCAATGTTTGAGCAGATATACTTTTTTAAAAAAGATTTATTTATTTTATTACAAAGTCAAATATACAGAGAGGAGGAGAGACAGAGAGGAAGATCTTCCATCCGATGATTCACTCCCCAAGTGAGCTGCAACAGCCGGTGCGTGCCGATCCGAAGCCGGGAACCAGGAACCTCTTCTGTGTCTCCCACATGGGTGCAGGGTCCCAATGCATTGGGCTGTCCTCGACTGCTTTTCAAGGACACAAGCAGAGAGCTGGATGGGAAGTGGAGCTGCCGGGATTAGAACTGGCGTCCATATGGGATCCCGGGGCATTCAAGGTGAGGACTCTAGCCACTAGGCCACGCCGCCGGACCCAATGTACAGTGTTATTTCTAAAGTGTTTTGTTGTATTGGATAGAGATGGTCTTCCCCTACCGCCAATCCTGAGTCAGTGTATGGTTTTGTAGATTTTTGTGTGGTTTTGATTACCTTCAGTCAATTGCATTAAAATGTTGCATGGAAAATTCCAGTATAATTGGTTTGTAAGTTTTTGGTTGACTGGTATTCTGATTGGTGTGATGAAATCTTGCTTGTGTGGGTCACTGTCCTGTCTGGAATGGGATTTGTTCCTTGCCCCTGTTCAGCATCCGTCTTAATTATCGAACTGGCTCTCATGGCATTCCAATGCTGGTAACCAGGTATGCTTTTCTTCTTCTTTTTTTTTTTTTTTTTTGAAGCCTTTTATTTTTTGGGAAAGGTCGAGTAATAGAGACACAGAGAAATATCTTTTGTTCCTGGGTTCACTTCCTAAGTGGCCACAATTGCTGCAGCTTAACTGATCCAAACCCTGGAGTCCAGAGCCTCTTCCAAGTCTCCCACACCGGTGCAGGTGCCAAAGGCTTTCTAAGGCTGCAAACACGGAGCTGGGTGGGAAGTGAAGCAGCTGGGACACAAACCGGTCCCCATATAGGCTCCTGACACATGCAAAGTGAGGATTTAGCCACTGAGGAATAGCATCAGGCCCCCCCAGATATTCTCTGATTTTACAAAAATGATCCCAAAATACAGTAATGATGTTGGTAATTTGGATATGCTCAAGAGAAGTCAGAATGTGTTTTCTCTCACAGGAAAAGTGAAATTAAAATAAGATTTTTTTTAGATCAATGACTACATTCACCTAAGTTTTATTGTAGTATGTTATTGTGATTATTCTATTTAATAATTTTAATCTGATACTGTGCCTAATGTATAAACCAAAGTTTCATAGAAAAATACTTACCTTTCTTCTATTCAAACATCCTTTGGTGGTTTTGGAATAGCTACTCTGTGCTGTGTTCCTACTGTAAGTCTGTGCAAATCTCAGTAACACACTACTTTGAGTACTGTAGCTTTAAAATAACTTTGGTATCTGGTAGTGGGAGTCCTGTGTTTTTTTTTTCCAAGTTTCCCAGCCCTTTATGCTTCCACGTGAATTTTAGAATGTTTGAATTTCTACCGAATAAAAAATTCTGAAATTTTGATAAGGATTTCCTTTTGTCTGTAGATGAAATTGTAGTGGAATTGTCATCAGGTTTCATGAAGTTTTAGGAGGTTTATTGGGAATGTGTTGTTCTCCACTGTGAAGCCTGATTTTTCTCAGGAAACTTTCTTTGCTGTGTTCTTTTAGGGTGTACATATGCCTAATTTGGATCTTAAGGAAAAAGTGGAACCTCACGTTCTTCTGACTGATACCCAGAGTTCCCCAGATGCTGGCACCAGGATGAATCATTGGCCAAAGATGAGAGGACTCCTAAACTCTCAGGTATCAATGCCCATAAGCCATTTTTCCCAAGAGTTTTGGTTTCCTTGACTCTTGAAGAACAGCTGACTGGTTATGGGAGACCATTTGTGTAGTGTTTAGAACTTTAAGAGATATTGTCTTTTCTTTGAGATGAGTTCTAGAAGAAATTGTGAAAAATCCTTTTTTTTTAAAAGATTTATTCATTTTATTACAGCCAGATATAAACAGAGGAGGAGAGACAGAGAGGAAGATCTTCCATTCACTGATGTTTCACTCCCCAAGTGAGCCGCAACGGGCAGATGCTGCACCGATCAGTAGCCGGGAACCAGGAACATCTTCCGGGTCTCCCATGCAGGTGCAGGGTCCCAATGCATTGAGCCGTCCTCAACTGCTTTCCCAGGCCACAAGCAGAGAGCTGTATGGGAAGTGGAGCTGCCGGGATTAGAACCGGTGCCCATATGGGATCCCGGGGCTTTCAAGGTGAGATCTTTAGCCGCTAGGCCACGCCACCGGGCCCAAAAAATCCTTTTAATCTGATTTAGAAGGCTCTATGAATTCTGAAGTGGGCTGAGTGGGAGAACCTGGGAAACTCTCCTAGTGGGTCATAACTCTCACTGCTGATCACATGGTCCAGGCCTGGGGTCGGGCAAGCTGGGCTAAGTAACTCCAACTGTGGGCTAATGTGTGGATTGGTTATGGAAATGGTGGACTGGGCAGGTTTGAGCAAGCCTTGGCACACGAGCCAGAACAGAAATCAGGCTGGAGCACAGGCCATGCCAAGCTGCCAAGCTAGGCTCTTGCATCGACTGGTTTGCATGATCCAGGGATGCCAAGCTACAGAATCTAAGGCAAAGGCCAAGACAGGTGAGGGGCTATGCCAAGCTGGATTAGAGCAACCACAGGCATGTTTAGTGAGCTAAGAGGACACCCAGGCTGTGTTGGGGTTCCCATTGATATGTGCTGGGGCCGGAGTCGGGGCTGTGTTCTGGTTTGGCTATGGCTGCAGTGTCCCTTGGCACAAGTGTGGATTGGGGCTGGCTGCACTGAGCTGGGCTAGACTCTAGTACCAGCTGGTACTCTGGAGGACAAGGTAGAAGTAGGACGAGCTATGTTAGGTCTCTGCCACTCCTGAGCCACGTGTGAGCTATGTCTGAGTGAGGATGAGCCTTGACTGGGCTGAAACATCCAACAGTAAGAACCAGAACAGTTTGAAGACCAATTAAGAAAGGCCATGGACCCACCTGTGTGTGCAAGATCTGGCACTGGGAGAAGTTCTGATGGAGGTGCCTAGAAAACTCCCTTGTCAGAACAGTTCGTGCAGCTGAGGACAAGAACATGATAGGGGGCAGCCCAGACGAGGCAGTGAAAGGTACCACCGGCATACATTAGGCATAGGTTGGGGGCAGACAAGGCAGAACCAGTTGACATCACCCACCTGTGAATCAGAGCACTGGAATAGAGTGTGGGTGGGACCGGGTTCAGTTGCAACACATATCATCATGCATAAGGGCTAGGACTGGGTGCCAGCTGGGCTGGGCTAGGCTGCAAACCACACCAACAGAAGTTGGAATTGGGGGTGGGCCAGGCTGGGCCAGGCTACAGCACTCACTGGCAAATGCCAACATGAGACAGGCCATGCCAGACTGAGCCATAGCATTCAACAAGGACACATGAGAAATCGGGGATACAAAGCTGTTAGGGGGAATGTGGAGTGCTCCTCTGCTGGACCACCACTCCCACTGGAGAGCATGAGTTGGGATGGGGGCAGACCAGACCCAGCAGTGTTGCAAGATGTATGGGCCTCATGTGAGCTAGATCAGGGAAAAGTCAGGCTTTGCGAAAATTTGCACTCCAAGATTCCCTTTTTTATTGTGAGTGTTTTATTTTATGAAACTACAGTTGGGAGGAAGGGCCTGGCATTGTGACCTAGCAGGTACAGATGTGACTGTGATGATGGCAGTCCAAATGGGTGCCCATTCAATTCCCATAAGTCTACTCTGATCCAGCTCCTTGCTACTGGCTGAGATAGCCTGAGGAGTTGGGCCCTTTCTACCCTGTGCGAGACCTGGGTGAAACAATGGGGAGTGAACCAACTCTGCTTCTCCCACTGTTTAACGTTTGAAATAAGCACATCTTCAGTTAATGTCTACAGTGACAGAAACAATTAAACCTGTCAGAGGGGTTGGATTCTGAGAAGCTCTCTGGGTTCAGTAGAGCTAAAAGCACTGGGTGCCAACTGACAGGTGGGTAGACTTGGAAAGGGGAGTTGTTGCTAAGGGGGTTTCTCAGGAGGAGCTAGGAGCTTGAGTGGCAATTTGCCAGAGGTAAGATGGAATGTCAGAACATGCTGGAGTTTACTTGGAAGATGGATGGAAGAAGATGGATAAAGACATTAGGCTCTTTTTAAGATTTATCTTATTTTTATTGTGAATTCAGATATACAGAGAGGAGGAGAGACAGGAAGCTCTTCCATCCACTGATTCCCTCCCCAAGCAGCCACAACAGCTGGAGCTGCACTGATCCAAAGCCAGGAGGCAGGAGTTTCTTGTGGGTCTCTCATGTGGTTACAGAATCCCAAGGCTTTAGGCCATCCTCAACTGCTTTCCCAGTTCAGAAGCAGGCAGCTGGATGGGAAGCAGGGCTGCTGAATTAGAACCGGCGCCTATATGGGATCCCAACATGCACAAGAAGAGGATTTTAGCCGCTAGGCTATGGTGCCAGCCCATCATGAGGTTGTTAATGGCATGGTCATGGTTACAATTAAATAGATCATTTTATTAATTTAGATTTAATCCTGCAAGCTGATTTGCAAACTTTGAAAAATGTTGTATATCATTTTGTTAAAAGATTATCTTGGGCCCGGCATGGTAGCCTAGTGACTAAAATCCTCACCTTGCACACACCAGCATCCCTTATGGGCACCAGTTCTGATCCAGGCAGCCCTGCTTCCCATCCAGCTCCCTGTTTATGATCTGAGAAAGCAGTTGAGGGCAGCCCAAAGCTTTGGGACCCTGCACCCGTGTGGGAGACTCAGAAGAAGCTCCTGGCTCCTGGTTTCAAATTGGCGCAGGTTTGGCCATTGCGGCCACTTGGGGAGTTAATTAACAGACAAAAGATCTTCCTCTCTGCCTCTCCTCCTCTCTGTATTTCTGATTTTCCAATGAACATGAATAAACTTGTAAAACAAGAATATGTTGTGCAGAATCTCAGTATATAAAATGGAAAATGAAGCACTGAAAATTGCTGTGGGCAATTAAATATTTCATGCTTAAGTGAGGGGGAAGTCTGTGATCTAGTTTTAGAGCAGGCCTGGTATACTATCTGTTTGCTGTAAGTATTGATTGAATGGAAAAATAATCTCTGCAGAATAGAAAATTTATTTTACTTTTGGTATAGAATATGCAAATGGGAATCACAAAGACAGAAATGTCAGGCCAGGTAAGAGAGATAACAAGACATAAACAACATTGGTCTGGCCACGGTAGCCTAGTGGCTCAAGTCGTTGCTTCGCACACATCTGGATCCCATATGGAAAGCAGTGTGCATCCTGGCTGCTCCACCTCCCTTCCAGCTCCCTGCTTGTGGCCTGGGAAAGCACACCAGAATGGCCCAAGGTCTTGGGACCCTGCACATGAATGGGAGACCCGGAAGAGACTCCTGGCTGCTGGGTTCAGATTGACTCAGCTCCTGCCGTTGAGGTCATTTGGGGAGTGAACCAGTGGATGGAACATTTTTCTCTCTGTCTCTCCTTCTTTCTGTAAATCTGACTTTGAAATAAAAATAAATCTTAAAAAATATCATTCACAGGTCAGTGTCATTCTCTTTGGGATTTTGTGAGGGCATTTTGTTCAGAGATTGAAAGGTATTGCCATTCATTGCGTGATGGCCCGCATGCTAGATGGTTAGTACGCAGGACAGTCCCAACAGGGAAGAATTGTGTTCATCCTAAAAAGTTTCAGGTTGGTCAAGGAGATTCCTATTTTAATTTAAATTCAAATTCAGTTTTATGCATATTTACATATAAGCATAAAATAAATTTTGCAGTGTTTTAACAAAGTGAAATTTTTAGAAATATGGCTGTCAGTTTAACCTAGGAAGTACACATTTAATATTGATAAAATTGTTTGGCATAGTAAGAAATGAACTTTTTTTTTAAATTTTGAGTTTCACAGTGCAATTCCACAGGGTCTGGGATTTCCCCTCCCCCTCCTCAAATTCCTACCCACTGATTGATTTTCCCCATATTATTACAATAGGATAGCCCATCATTAGCAGTCATAAGTCCATCAGTCTGTTAGTTAAGTGCGTCCCAACATTGCCGGTACAGACAATGTCACAGTTCAGCATCCCATTGTCTAGATATGTTCAATAGTTTGATTGGGATTCCATCTTTGATTTGGACATAGAGATGCATAGTCATTATATCTTCACATCTGAATATGATAGGCTCTGTTCCCGCTGTCACTATACATTTCCTTGAATGAGAAGACAT
Organism: Ochotona princeps; assembly: GCF_030435755.1. Classification (NCBI taxonomy): domain Eukaryota; kingdom Metazoa; phylum Chordata; class Mammalia; order Lagomorpha; family Ochotonidae; genus Ochotona; species Ochotona princeps. Next base: position 56,481,141 of record NC_080846.1, on the reverse strand, counting down.
GGAACAAAGTCAACAACGAATATGAAGTTAAAACAAAAAATGTACAGCACCATGAAGTCAAAAAATGTTCCACTGAATAACCAGCACATGGGTGAAGAAATGAAAAAAGAAAACACAAAAGCCTCTTGGGTAAATGATGCCAGTATGTGATCCATGAGCCAGCAATGAATTTGACAAGAGAAAAAGACTGTTTGGGAGAGATGAAAATAATTTAAAAAATCCATCAAAACAGAGAGGATACAGAATTTCTTTATGGAAAGAGTTATTGATCTTAAGTTTGCATGAAGGCTGCCTTTTACGAGAGAGAACATATGGTGGTTGTTTTTTGAGATTGACTTGTCTCACTGAGCACAATGGTCTCTAGTTGGTACCATCCATCTGCAACTGGTAGAATTTCATTCTTTTTAACGGCTTAGAATTGGGCTTAAAAATTTTTTTAAAATATTGAATCATCTTCATAACTTATCACATTACTTATGCAACACTGTATTTGAACCTTCAATTTTATTCATTTTGGAGTTATTATTTGTCTTATAGTGAGATTATGCCTAAACATTTACATTTTAAAGTGCGCTTTTAAAGTTTTTTTGCTAAGTCTTCTTTTGTTTAAAATTAACATATTTATGGGTGTGTAGGAAGTTTTACTGAGTATGAATTTCATTTCAATATGAAAAATAGAAATTGTACTCAATGCTTTATAATGAAGAGAGCATTGTGTCTAGAAAGTTGTAAGAGTGATTTGATATTCTGGCTTGGTGATATACCTACATGTTATTACTGTTTCTTGAGATGAGAAAAATTGAAAGAGTGTTGTGTCTGAGGGACATATGAAGTTTGTAGTGTACGTGGAGTTTTAAATTAGAGTTGTGTAGTAGGCATTTGTGGATGGAGATGTGGTATTCCGGAGAGAGTTCTTGAACTTTTATGGTGAGGAAAGGGAGGTCAGGAATCCGGATTCTGGGGTCAGACTGGGCTTGTTGCCTGGTGTGAGGCTCTGTATCTGTGTGATGGTGGACAGCTTTCTGAAACAGCCCTTGCACTCAGTTTTCTCATCCTTAAAGATTGGGTAATGGTATCTATTCAGTGCGTTAATATGAGAATTAAGTACTTTAAAACTTGTAAGATGCCCAAATGGTATTGAAGTTAGCTGTTACTATTTGAACATCATTTATGTCAAAGAAATGTGAGTTGAAATAAGGATTGGCCTTTACAAGACAGTATTATCATAAGAAAATTGAAACTTGGGATTTAATATAATAAGTAGTCCTAAATAGGATAGGATTGGATGAGATTCTACAAGTCCCTACATGAAAGCTGTAAGCTTTGATGTGTGCGCCATTGCCTTCAGGATCTCTGAGCTGTGAAGTTCAGCAGCAGATCTGGAAGAGGTTGAGGGCTCATGAGCAGATATCGCCAAAGGCCTAGGAGTTAGAACACAGTGTCATCCTGGCTCTAGGTCCAACTTTTGGCTTTTAGACACTGGCAGACCTCTTTATTCTGGATTTCAATTTTCTCTGGTTTTTTTAAGGTGAGTCAGACTGTCTTTTGACTATTTTATGGTTAAGTTCAAGGAATCCTGGCAAGATGCTTCTGAAGGATGCTTGGAGTTGATGGGTTGGTAATTTTTGAGTGGGGGATCAGCATAAGGACCTTCAGGAATGAGGGTAAAATTGTGTGATTTACTGAAGTAAATTTTAGTATAATTTCATCTTTTCTGAATTGTCAGTATTTGCATTTAGGATCTAGAAAGCTTAAAATTTTAAGAAATACATTCCTTTGGTATCTGTTCAAATTTTGTGCCCTACATTTAATGCTGGTATAGAATTTTCCATTCAAGACAAATAAGGGTGGAGATTGAATGCACACAAGCAAGCAAGAGCGCTTCCATCTGCTAGTTTATTCTCCACTTGTTCCCATGTGGGCCAGGCCAAAACCAGGAACCAGGAACTCCATTCTGAGTCACCCCACGGGCGGCAGGGACCCAACCCAGCTACTTTCTTTTTTATTTAATTTCTTATTTTCTTTTTTGTTATTGTTTACCTAGTTGAGGGATGAACACCCATGTGAGCCTCTGATCAGGGTGGGGAGGTTCAGGTTCAGGCATTGAGGAAAGTGGGTAAGACAAATGTTTCCTTTTTTTTTTTCTTCTCCTGTGTCCACAGGGGAGGAGGGCAAGAGGGTCACTCCTTGTCAAACTATATCAATACTTGGTGATGTGGGAGATGATCATTCAGTGGGGTCAAGGAGACCCCATTGTGGGAGAGTATTCCAAGGTGTTACTTGAGTGATTTTGGTAGTTCTGAGAAGTTGTTGGTTTCGGTGCACCAGGGTTGAGAAAATCTACAAGATCTATTGGTTGACAAACTCTTCAGTGCATCCATAGACCCAGGAACATGTTGCACAGCTTGGCCAGGAAATTGTCCAGTTGTTTCTGTTTTCCCTCTTCTGACCAGGCATTTGAGGTCCTCTGCTCGCATAGGTAAGCTGGCCATCATGTCCTCTGTATGCATCCTGGCATGGTGTCCACTATGCAGGCGTCAGCACCTGAGGAGTCCCAGCCTGATATATGCATGCCAAGGTCTGACCACACATTCTGTGATGTTCCATGTGGCCAGGGTCTGAGTCCAGCAGTCTAGTCAGGGATTCCCCCATGAAACCTCATGTGGGGTGAGCACAGACTTGATTCTGGCATGCACCAACCAGTGTACATGCTGGTGGATGTAGCTGCCTCATCACCTCAGACCCAGCTCTGTATTTCATGCGTATTAAGGCCCAGCCCAACCAGCCTGCCACAGACCAGGTCCTCAAGCATAGCAGTGTGTGACATGGTCTAGTTGGGGCAATTCTGAGTAACCTGCACCAGGCCCACCCCACAGCCTTGTTTTTGTATATGGCACCATCTGGTGCAGCCGAGCCCATATCCCATCCAGCTTTCATGGGCACCCATGTGTGCTGTGGCTTAGCTCAGCACAGTATGGTCCTCATGTGTGCTGATAGGTGCCACCACCTTGTCCAGCCTGGTCCACCCCAGCTCTGGTTCTCTGACAGGTTGTAGGTGCAGCCTAGCCTAGCCAAGCAGGGCCCACAGTACCCCTACCAGGCATGCTCCAAAAAAGATCTTGAAGCTCTTGCACCCAGCCTTTTACATGCCAACTGGTGCTGCAGCCTAGCATGGCCGTTCTGGCTCTCATGCACACTAGAGGGTGCAGCAGCCTTGCCCCACCTGGCCCACCCCCAGTCCCAGCTGTCACGCTCACCAGTGGAAGCAGTAGCCAACAAGGGAGTCCTTGAAGTTTTCCAACCAGGCCTACTCCCAGCCCCAGGTTTTGCATGTGCCAATGGGTGCTGCAGCCTAGTCTGAGATGGTCTGTCCCTGGACTTGGCATTTGCCATCAGGTACTACAGCCTGGCTCAACCTGGCCCAGCCCCAGTCTCAGCTCTCCCAGTGGGGTAATGCAGCCTGTATGAGCCTGGCCAACCCCCAGTCCCAGCTCTGATGCTCTCCAGTTGTTCCCATTAGGCCTGTTCCCAGCCGCAGGTCTTGCATGGGCCAATGGGTGCTGGGACCAGTTTGAGATAGTCTGCTTGCAGTCTTGATATTTTGCAGCAGGTGCAGCAGTCTAGTCTACTTTACTGAGTAGGTGATTCCCAGAAGTACATATTAGCAGAAAGCAGGATCAAAAGTGTTGTCAAGCCTGGGGACTCCTAAGGAAATGTGGGCGTTCGAAGCAGCAACTGAAGCTGTGTGCCAATTGCCTGCCCCCCAGGTCAACATTTTATTTGGACATATTTAATGTTAAATTCCAAACTATTGTGTTTTTTTTAATGTAATTCCATAAGATTGGGCCCACATATTCCCCACAGAATTCACCCCCACACCTGGTTTCTGTCATGGTTTAGCATAATGTGACCCATCCCCTTATCCGACACTCACTGTCAGATACTGGGATCTAGCCCTGCCAGACAGGTCCCCAGTCATAGATTTCATGTGCACTGGCGTGTGGTGGTCAGCAGTGTTCCATTGTATCAAGCCTAGCTCAGGTTTCCCATGTGGGCTGGTGCATCAGTCTGACCCTTAAAGATCTTTAGGTCTCTCCCCTCCAATCTACTGGGTCTCATTCCCCTTGCTTACTTGCAAGTACAGTGGCCTTGTCGTTGGAAGTCCCTCAGGATCCATTCCTCATCTGCACAATACTCCCAGGATGGTCCTTCCTACCCCATATCCCTTTGTTCCTTTCTCTAATCAAACCACAAGCCTTGTGCCTAGCCCAGTCTTCAGAAGTCCAGTGGGTGGTGTGGTGGTCCTATATTCTGCCATCCACCAGGGTCCCAAGCTCCTGTCATATGTGCTGGCCTGGTGCCTTACCCCTCTACATACTACATACCCAAGATCCAGGCCCATTGCAGTTTCCAGGCCTAGTCTGCCAGCTCACCAGAGCAGCATGCTGACCTGGGGCTCTCCCCTCCACTCTCCGCACCTCACCCAGGACCAGACACATAAGGAAATCCCCGGGTTCTGTCCACCTGCCTAGTGGTGAGCTCCCAGTTACCCAAATGCCCACCTGTGTTACACCACTAACCTTCCCCTAACCCAAGCCTGCAGCCTCGGCCCCCTCACTGCCTTCAGGTGGGCTGGGAGCATGTCAACAGGATGACACTTTCCCCTGATGTGCCTAAAATGTTTTTAAAAACTTTTAACTTCTGTGTGGTTAATGTATTTGACGTATTTCAAATATGTGGTTTTAAGAACATGATATGGTCCCCCTTTACCTTCTCTCATATATTCTTCCTCCTTTCTTACTTTTCTTTTAATTTTTTTTCCATGTGCTTTAAGTGGGCAGCTTATATTGCGGAAAGAAACCTCAAAGACCTAAACAAAGAAAACATTTCTGATAGGCAAAAGTGAGTATCTTAGTGTTAACATTTAAAACATATTTTGTTTTGTTACTTTCTTAACTATGCAATTTTGTCATAAGGATTTGTAACAGATTTTCCAGTGGATCTGGCCTATTTCATTGTGAATTGTCTACTAGTTATTTTTCCACTTGAAATACTTAGCTACCTAAATATGGCTTGGAAGAAACTTTTGTCACATATTTGTATAGAATTTTGCTTTTCACTCTTTGATAATGGTATGGTCCTAAGTTAGCAGCCTGTGTAGGATCACTAATTCAGAAGCCACACTTTGCCCACCTATGTAATGTTATCTGCTCACTTGTCAAATTACTCCTTTCCAGGGATTCCTCTCTGCACGTGGGACCTGAAGTGGCATTATGTCACGTACTACTCTCCTTCATGCCCCCTTAGAGCCCAGGCTGAAGAGAAACGCACAGTCTTGCAAGAGATGCAGCACAGACATGTAGGAAAACGTAGGATTATCAAGCCAGAGTTGCCGGAGTCAGAGGATGGAATGTGAACGGACGAAGCTCTGACACAGTTATGCTTCCAAGTAACAGCATCTTTTGATGACTCTATGAAGAACAATCATATTATCTCAAGTCCTAGTTTTGGTGTATGACGACTGCAGCCCAAACCAGCAGAACCTGGAACCAAGTCTGGAACACTTAAGTACCTCATTGCGGGGAGGCGAACAAGACCAACCCTTGGAAGATGAAGCCATGGGCAGCCAGTGTCTGTGGGTGCTGGGGAAACTGGCCGAGCCCTTCTGGCTCTGAAGTGGCAGGCAAGATGATTTGGGTATGGGGAAGCTGGCAAGCTGGCTCTGGAAAGGATGGTGATAGGGCTGTGGGCACAGGAGGCACAGGCAGAGCCAACCTGGCTATGGAAGGCCTGCAAACTGGAGGCACCAGCCCAGTCAACATGGCCCTGGAGCAGCCAGCTGCCAGGTGGTGGCTGTGGGCACTGGCTGAGCCTGCCTGGCACTGATGGTTGGCAGGCAAGCTAGGACTCAGGAGGTGCTACCAAAGCCAGCCTAGCCCTGAACAGTGGGTGTGGTGGCAGGGCAAGCAGGCTAGATGAGCTGGGGAGCCTGTGCTTGCTAGCCTGGTCCTGTGGACAAGGGTTATTGTGCTGTGAGCAAAGGGGGCACCAACTGAACTGACTTGTCCCCAGAGTGGGAAAGGTGCTGCGGAATGGATGTGCAAGGTGTGCCGTGGACCTGGTGCTGGAGGAGCAGGCCAGTGAATTGCCTGCTGGGGCTGCTGGGTCACTGGGCTAGCCCACCTGATCCTGGAGCAGCTGGCAGGATGGCAGGGTGGAGAGGTAGGAGTGTGGAGGGGAGGGGGCCCGGGAGAGTCGGGCTGGCCATGAAATGGATGATGACAGTGCTGTGGGTGCAGGGATACCAGTGGAGCCAGCTTGGCAATGAAGCAGGTAATGGGTGGACTTGGGACACAGGGTGATCTGACCTATTAGGCTTGACCTTGGAGCAGTCAGCAGATGGCTTGTGGGCTGGGCTCTCTCGTTGAGCAACCCCTGGTCGTGGAGCGTACTGCCTGCATGCATGCTAAACATGCTTATGGCACTAGGTGAACTTCCTGCAAGTCACTGGAGCAGTGGGTGGGAGAGTGGCATGGGCGAGCTAGAGTCATGGTGGGAAACAGCTGAGCCTGCCTGGCCCTGTAGCAAGCTGGGAAAGAGAGGGGTGTTCTGTGGGGTGGATGGAGGGAGGCAGGTGCACCGGCCAATGTGGAATGATCCTCAAGCAGCTGGGGGTGGTAGTGGGGCAGGTGGACATTAGGAGCTTGGCAAGCATCGGCAGAGCCCACCTGTTCTTGGAGCAGCTCATGGTACAACTGGGTGGGTAGGCTAAAGGCATAGAGGTTTCCAGTCCAGTTGTCCTGTGCCTGGCTGCCTAGAATATCAGAAGCATGGTAGTCCTAGGGGGAGTGAGCCTGGTCCTGAAGTGCCAGGAGGAATGACAGAGCATGCCAGCCTTGGGCCCAGAGTCTCTGACAAAATGGGCCAGGTGCTAGAGCAGCAGGTGGCAGTGCTGCCTGCTGAGGAAGCATGGTCACTGGATGATCCCATCCTGCCCTGAGGCAACAGATGGGCAGTGGGGCTGGCAGGCTAGGGTTCACGCCTAGTGAAGGGTAGCAGGACCTGGCCCTGAAGCAGCAAATGGGACAGTATGCAAACCTGCTTTGTGTGGACAGGATTCAGTGGAGCTGGCCTTGAGGTGTTGCAATGAACAGGTGGGCTGGGGATGTGATGGCTGCTGCCCTAGCCGGCGTGGCTCTGCAGCAACAAGTGGGGTGGCAGGGTGGACATGGTGGCAGGGTGGGCATGCTGGATGTGGCTGTGTGCTAGCCAGCTGGTGTGGCCCTGGAGTGGATGGCAGGTATCTGTAGGCAAGGGGTGGGGTGGGGAGGGTTGCTGATGGAAAAGCATGCCTTACCCAAGAGTAGCAGGAGCCAGCGACTGCATGAGGTGCATGAGGTGTTGGCCAAATTCGGCTGACCGTAGAGGGGCTGGTAGGCAGGCTGGGAACATGGGAGGTCACATATGAACCATTTTTTTTTTATTGCTGAAACAGGTAAGTGTGGCAGTGAGGTGGGCATGCTCTGGGCGGGGGGATTCAGATCCTAGGGACTGGTGCTACAGATTGCTGTCATATGGGTCCAGTCCTAGATCAGTGGGCTGCCAAACAGCCTGCTGAGGGAGCAGGTGGGTGGCTGAGTCTATTGTGTACCTGGAACGGTTGGTGGGGAAGTGGTGCAGGTGGGCTAGAGTCCAGGTGGCAGGCTGGGACCTGGAGGGGTGTCAGCCAGCTGGCCTGGCTCCAGAGTGGACTGTGGGCAGGCTTAGGGTACCGGAGGGTGGGTAGAACCTTCTGAGCCTGCCTTGTCCTGGAGCACACTGCAGAGCAACCAGGCAGGCAGGATCTAGGAATATTAGACACGCCAGCTGTCAGGAGCCCAGATCCTCTTTAGGGTCTCCCATGTGGGTGCAGGGTCCCAAGGCCTTGGGCCATCCTCAACTGCTTTCCCAGGCCACAAACAGGGAGGCGGATGGGAAGCTGGGCCGTTGGGATTAGAACCAGTGCCCATATGAGATCCTGATGCATTCCTGCGAGGACTTTAGCGGATAGGCCACTGTGCCGGGACCCTGAAATCATTTTTTATTTTGGAAGAAGTTGTCTAGAAGGTGTGTTTTACAAACATTCAGCGTGAAACTATAATTATAAACTGCACATTTCTAAAATTTTATTTTATCAGTTAGTGCATGTTTGTGATTGAAATGTCAAAAAAAACCCTAAACTAAGTATGTGACAAATTTTATTTTGAAATGTGCTATTTAAATCTTAATTTTCCAGATTCTGGGATCTCTTTCTAAAGTGTGTTCAATATGTTACAAATGAACATTCTTAAGCTTAATAGAGAAAATTATGTAAATGAATTCTGAATTTCTGAATTACAAAATTATATTTGAGATGCAGAGAAAGAGAGAAGTACATACAGACAGAAATTGCATCCACTGGTTTACTCTTCAGATTTCTTTAAATAGCTGGGATTAGACTGAACTGGAGCCAGAAGCTGGACTAAGTCCAAGTGTCCCACAGGGGAGACTGGAACCCTGCTTATTGAGCCATCACTGTTGGAGAGCCGGAGTCAGGAGTCAGTAGCTGGGAATTGACTCCGGCTTATGGATTGCAATCATCTTTTATTGGAAAGTCAGATATACAGAGAGGAGGAGAGACAGAGAGGAAGATCTTTCATCTGCTGATTTATTCCCCAGAAACTGCAATGGACAGAGGTGTGCTGATGGGTAGCAGGATCTAGGAGCTCCTTCCAGGTCTCCCACGCGGGTGCATGGTCCCAAGGCCTTTGGCCATCCTCCACTGCCTCCCCAGACCATAATCAGGGAGCTGGATGGGAAATGGGGAGATTAGAACCAGTGCCCATATGGGATCCTGGTCAATAAAGGAGAGGACTTTAGATACTATGCTACTGTGCTGTGCCCTGGGGCTACTATTTTTTCTTGCCAACCCCCTCTTTTTTTTCCCCACCCAGACCTACTAGTTTTTAAAAAGATTTATTTACTTTTATTTGAAAGGCAGATTTACCAGAGAGAAGGAGATAAAGAGAGAGGTCTTCCATCTGCTGGTTCACTTCCCCAATGTTCACAGTGGCCAGAGCTGAGTTGATCTGAATCTGGCTGCCAGGAGTAATTTCTGAGTCTCCTATGTGTGTGCAGGGACCCAAGGACTTGGGCCATCAGATGCTACTTTGCAAGTGTTGAACTTTTTTGTATCTTTACACCTAAAGTGAGTCGCTTGTACCCAGAATATAATTGGATTAGGTGTGTGCCTTTACATATTCTTCCCGTTATTTGTTTTGTTTCTATTTGGAACAGTTGCCATTAAGGGAAGACTTATGTGCATACTTTCTGAGCATTTGTTCTTTTATGTTTTTTAATATACATTTTATTATTATTGCTATCATTTTATGATGTAACTACATATTCCCTTATCCCCTCCCCATTTCTCTCCCCCCACACCTAGTTCCTCTATATCATTACTAACATATAGTTCTTCATACACAGTCCTATGTCCATCATTGTGGGCATGAACAATGGCAGAGAGTCCAGCATCCTACTGTCAAGATATAGTAAACAGTTTCATTGTAAGTCCATCTTTGTCTGGAAGCAGAAATGCATACCACACTGCATCCTCACATCTGGATGTTAGTCTCCATGTCACAGCTACTGTACATCGCCTTAAATGAAAAGTCATGATACAAAATCAACAACAGAAAGAAAAGTAAAAATTTACAATGCCATGAAGTTAAATGACATGTTACTAGATATGACAGTCTCCATTTCACAGCTACTGTACATCCCCTTAAATGAAGTCATGATACAAAATCAACAGTAGAAAGAAAAATAGAAATTTACAGTGCTCTGAAGTTCAATGACATGTTACTAGATATGACAGTCTCTCCTTGTTCTTTTATGTTTAAAGGCACTTTTCTCTCATTTCTTCCATTATTTTTCACTATTTCATTTTTTTGAATTTTTAAAAAGATTTATTTATTTATTTATTTATTTTTAGTACTTTTTATTTATTTATTTATTTATTTTTTTTATTATTATTAATTTCATTGCATTATGTGACACACACATTTTTTTTTTTTTTTTTTTGCACTGGAATTCCCCCCGCCCCTCCCCAAACCCTCCCCCTCCCACAGTGGATTGCTCCACCCCGCTGTATTTCCATAGTTCAAACTCAGTTGAGATTCTTTCATTGGAGGTTTTGACCAATCGTAAAGTCCAGCATCTAATTGTCCTGGCAAATTCAACGGCTTCCTGGTGAGACCATCTCTGGTCCAAAGGCAGAACCAGCAGAGTATCATCCCAATCAAGTAAAAAACTCAACCCAATATTTACAACCATTTACAGCATTATGGCATTAATTGACATGGTATTGATTAACCAATATGTTACTAGGAAAATGCATGTTCTCGACCACAACCTGTGACTTCCCCATAGATATTTCAACTTTGGTTTACATTCAACCATGGTCTATATACCTTAAAATGGCTATAGATTGCTATTCAGCTGTCTCTTGTCTTTTTCAATGTTAGTATTTAGCATTTTATAGCATTGAAGCGTGATTTTGCTGAACCTGGCTGTTTTTCGGGTAGTCCAACTCTATAACTTTAACAGGACAAATGTCAACAGTTCAGGTGAATATTTTGTCTGTCAGGATGGCCGAGCGGTCTAAGGCGCTGCGTTCAGATTTATTTATTTTTATTACAAAGTCAGATACACAGAGAGGAGGACAGATAGAGAGGAAGATCTTCCGTCCAATGATTCACTCCCCAAGTGAGTGCAACGGCTGGCACTGTGCTGATACGGAGCCAGGAGCCAGAAAGTTCCTCTAGGTCTCCCACACGGATGCAGGGTCCCAAAGCATTGGGCCATGCTCAACTGCTTTCCCAGGCCACAAGCAGGGAGCTAGATGGGAAGTGGAGCTGCCGGGATCAGAACCAGCACCCATATGGGATCCCGGGGCATTCAAGGCGAGGACTTTAGCCACTAGGCCACAGTGCCAGGCCCATTTTTTTTTAAGTTTGAACTAAGTTTTGTTCCTTACTCATTTGTTTGTGTGTACTTGATTGATTAGTTTGAGATGAAAGACAGCAGAGGAGGGAGAGAGAGATAGATTGGAGAGATAAAGAGACCTCATCTAATAATTTGGTCCAAATTGCCTGTAGTGGCCAGTGCTGGAACACCAGCCGTGTCTTCCTACATAGTCAGGATGCTGATGCCACAAGCAGAGGCTCAGCCTGCTATGCAGTCATAAGTGCATCATACTTCTATTTAAGTGTATCTTACAGTTTCAGTTTTGTAACATTTGCATGTTGAATTTCTGTTTCGATCTACAATCCCTTTATAAAAGAAGAATTACTTGTGTTTTCATTCATGTTAAGCTTGCATTTCTTGAGACTCACTGTGTCCATTCACTGTAGTTCTTATTTTCTGTTTTGCTTCCTTTGGTTGTTTTATGGTCATTGTGACAATATACTGAGATTGATAGAAATCAACTGCAATATTCTAATAGTTGTTCAAATTAGGAAAGCAATCTCTGTGCATCCCTGCGAGTCTGGCTAGCTTGTAAAAATTCCATAACTATAGTAGGTGGAAAGAATTTTGTTTGGCTCCTGTCTGGATTTCTCTGTAGGCTCTGGGAACTCTCTCTCTCCATTTGAGAATCCAGTTGCGACTTTTAAGAAGAGAAAACCACAGAAAGGCTATGTTGAGATCTTCTGGTAGGCAGCCCCACTGTGCATATCTGCAAGGGATTAAGGATCTAGACACTGATGTCCTTGAAAATTAAAAAGTATTTCTTACTCTAACAACAGTAAGTCTAACAACCAATGACATTAGGGTATCTTACAATTATTTTATCTTCTTAGATACTTCCTATGATAATGCTAGTTAATGTTTATAGAACTGACAAATTTGCTGAATTGGTTCTTGAGTATTTTATTCATTTCAGTACTATTTCAAATTTTTCTTAATTTCATTTTCCGAATATTCATGGCTGTTGTCTAGAGATGCAGTTGAATTTTGAATATTGATTTTGTAATCAGAAATTTACTAAAGTTTATGAAATAGGATTCCTGTACGTTTCCAATTCTCATGTTAATGAGAGTTAATACAAAAACATCAGATTGACATGATTCATGGACACAGATTTGAGAATATGGTGATCCTGGGTCTGGGTCCATGGCACAGTAGACTAAGCCTCCAGCTAGAGTGCCAAGATCGCCTGAGGGTTCTGGTTTGTGTCCCAGCTCCTCCACTTCCCATCCAGGTCCCTGCCTATGACCTGGGAATGTTCAAATCCTTGAGCTCCTGTACCTACTTAAGAGACCCAAAAGAAATTCCTGGCTCCTGGCTTTGGATCACCAGGCTCCTCTCATTTTAAATGCATTTGGAGAGTGAACCAGCAGATAGAATTTCTTTCTGTCTCTCCTTCTTCCTCCAGCTCTGCCTTTCCAGTAAAAACAAAAAAGAACATCCTGGTAATGCCCTTCCTCCCCCTCCTGCACACACTCTTCTGCTCATCCCATCCTTCCTTCTGTTTATTTCTCTTTTTAATCTCTGTACACGCTGTTCTTATATTTTTCTGTAAATAAAATCTATAAATTTGAATCATTTCTTCTGTCTTTGAAACATGAATACTTTTTATTTCTTTATGTTGCCAGGTTCCCAGGATAGAATATTTGTTGCATGTTAAAATAGAAGTAATGAAAACAAAAATCATTTTCTTATATATCTTAGTGGTGATGTGCAGCACTTACCTTGCTGTTCATTTTGTGGGGTGTTTGTACATGAATTTACTAGTTTGCTCTCACTAATTTGCTAGAGAGTGCTTTTTAACTTTCTGAATAATTTGGCTATTGAATCTTGTTATATATTTTGGGTGGTGAAGTACTTTGTCCTATGAATAGTATGTAATATGTTGATTGATGTGCCTTAAAAATGTATTTGCTTGAAAGGTAGAATGATGTGGAGAAGTGAAGGAAAAGAAACTGGAAAAACCTGAGAGAAAGAGAGGGGAAGAGAGATTGCAATAGGAAGTGTCCATCTGATGATTCACCCTCCAGCTATCCTGCAAAGACTGAGTCTCAGTCAGTTGAAGCCAGAAGTCAGAGCTGCACACAGATCATGAAGTGAACCTGCACCCCTATGGGATTCCAGCACATTTGAGGCAAGTAATTTAGCCACTAGGCTACTGTTCTGGCCCCTGCAATAGTTTTCTTATTAACTATATGTGTGTCTTAGTCAAATCACTAAGCAGCTGTAACATTTAGTTCATTGTGTCTCATGATTACTAGCAGACATTTAAATTGTAATGTTTAAAATTTTAATAATTTTAATAATGAAGTTTTAATAATCACCATAGTTCTTCATCATTTTAAAATAGGCTGACCAAGTGAGGTAACACATGTGACACCCTCAAATTCAAATGTTCAAATTAAATTTAGAACTAAAGTAACATTTGTTTCTATGGAGAGTGATCCAGAACAACTGAGAAATTTGATTGGAAAACACATATTAAAGAATTAATTAAAGACACAACCAAAACTAAATTAAGTAATTATTTAAATTAAGAAAAAATAGTAAATTAAGTAATGATACATAAGTGAGTAAGTAATAAAATGGGTACTAAAGTTAGAACAATCTTTAATTTCATGGGTGATATCAAAAGGTAGTCATCTTAACAGAGCAGTTAGAGCAAGGTGCACTCAGGAGAGAGCGTACACCAAAGGTGGCAAGACCAGAAGTGCAGAATGGGCTTTGGGAAGACCCTGGGTAGGTAGATGTAGGAGATCCACACAGGTTGGCCTTGGGGAGACCTGGTACATACCCGTGGTTCCAGCGCAGTTAGCCTGTATGGCTCATAAGCTCCTTTGGTGTGTGCTCCTTTGACAGGTGGACCACTGTGAGCAGCTTTGAGTCCCACCTCCTCTGGGGTCCTGATTGGTGAGACAGTTTCAACCAATTGGCTGCAGGATGGAAACCCTTCACCCCACGCTGCTTCTTGCCTGGCACCTTCAGTTCTGAGGTGCTTGCCAGTGCAGATGACCACGGAGCTAGGGAGGCAGCTGCCCTAAAGATCCTGGAGCTGTGCAGGACGAAGAAGATCCAGATCAACCTGTGAGGGAGGTCGCCATCCTGAGCACAGTGAGTGCCCTGCTTCCAGTTCTCCTGCCCTGTTCCTAGCAGAGTCCCTAGGGTCCTTCCCTCTGATTTCTTTTTTGGGGTCCCTGACCAGTCCCCTTCACTTCATGCCCACAGAACAGGGTCTACCCTCATGTGCTTGGTGTGTGAGCCTCCTGACCCCACGTGGAGCCTGGCCTCATGTGGTCGTGACATTTGGAGTCAGAGTCAGTCACTAGTTGAGGGACTTGTTGTCAGCTTGACCTTTGCCTTGGCTGGAGATTGTTGGGTTTCAGTGCATTTTGGTGGTATGGGCAGAGTAAGGCAGCCAGAGGGGCCTCAGAGCACGTGTAGCTGCATTGTGGAACTTGAGAAGGCCTCCCCCTGGGACCCTGGTCCACCCATGGGATGCACCGGAGGGCCGTATGTGTGACTTCCATCTGCTGCTTTTTCCCTTAGTAGCCGTCTTCAGAGGCAGATGTGCAGAGGTTTGGATTCTGACACTGTGGCAAATCTTTGTTCCTCTATTTTATTAAGGCATAATGTCAGAAATCATCAAAAATGGAGGAGCATGGAGGCGTCAAGTTCTGTTACACTCCAGAACTTACAAATAGATTCAGATTGCCTGGTATTTGGTCTTTAGTAAGGCAGGAAGTTGTTTCATAAAGTCATAGAGGGTGCTGCTTTTTTTTAGACACCTGCTTTTTTTCCCCGTTTTTTTAAACATATTTTTAATGCACTTCATTTTTAAAAATTAATTACATTGCATTATGTGATACATTTTTTATGCACTGGGATTCCTCCTCACCCCTCCCCAAACCCTTCCCCCACGGTGGATTGCTCCACCTTGTTGCATTTCCATAGTTCAAATTCACTTGACATTTTTTCATTGGAGGTATTTACCAAGCATAAAGTCCAGCATCTTATTGTCCTAGTAAGTTCCATGGTTTCTTGGTGAGACCATCTCTGGTCTGAAGGTAGAGGCAGCAGACTATCATCCCAATCAATTAAAAGCCCCAACATAATATTTCCAACCATTTACAACATTATGGCATTAATTGACATGGCATTTATTAACCAATATGTTAATAGGAAAATGCAGGTTCTCAACCACAACCTGTGATTTCTTCATAGACATTTCAATTTTGGTTTATATTTAACCATGTTCTATACACTTTACAATGGCTTACATTGCTATTCAGCTGTCTCATGCGTATTTTAATTTTAGTATTTAGCAGTTTATAGCATTGAAGCATGATTTCGCTGAACCTGGCTGTTTTTCAGGTGGTCTAACTCTATAATTCTAACAGGATATATGTCAACAGTTTAGTTGAGCCTGTTTAGGAGGGGTGTGCAGAGAAATCTTCCATACCCCAGTGAGGAGTAACTGACTTTTGTGTCCCACCCTGTGAGTTATAAGTGCATCCCTGCTGACCGTTTCCTGTCTGTTTCTAAGCCTTCCTTGTTGTTCTCTGTCTATCTATTCTAGTTTTGTTTGTTTGTTTGTTTGTTTTGAGGGGTTTCTGGAGCGCTCCTGATGGTTATTACAAGAGGGAGTGGGGACCCAAAATTGGAAGCACTCAAGGACCAGAGAAAGCTCCTCTCCCTAGTCCCGAAGGAAGTTTACTGTTCTTCTGTTTCTGCGGACCGCTCAGGGATCCTGGTTGTTGTTCCCTGGTTGTTTTTCCCTGTTTTTTAAGAAACAATAGTTGACAAAAATGTCAGTGATGCTTCAGTTACTTCACTTGAGTTGATTTCTTGGTAATACAGGTTGTGTTTTCAGAATGTTGAAAGACATATTTTTCTAGGTTTATTAAGTATATGTTCCATGGTTTGTTGTGTCTTCCTAAGAATTTGGGTACTGCTTAAGTGTTTTCATTTTATTTTATGTTATTAGAGACATTTCACCAAGTATGTTGGCAAATGGAACTTTTGACCTTTCTGCCCTGAAGTTTCATTTGTGTGAACGGCTTTTCCTCTCCACTTTTTACTTCAGCTGTTGATTGTTATCCTATTCAGTTTCTCTTCAGTTAGAGAAATTAGTTATTTTGATGTGAATAAGAGTATTTCTGAATTAGTTTTCTATGACTTTCTTATAATGGCATTGGCCCTGCAATGATGTTATTTTTATACAATCAAATTTATAGTGGTTTGTGCTGGTTGTTTTGTTAAATATGGAGTTTTTTGCTTTGCAATGCTAGGTGGCATCATCATCATCAGTCAAACCCCAACCGCACTAGTGTCCTCTAGTAGTTATTGTTGTTTTGCTTCATGTTGGACATTTAATTTTTTGATGACAATAGAATTTATTCTGATGGGAGGTGGGACATACCCATCTTGTGTTCTTTTCTGGTTCCTGTTTCTTCTCTTGGCCTAATTTGATCCTTAAAGAAGGGATTAAATTATCATGGCACTGACGAAGTTTGCTCTGTACAATCTTGATGTGAAAACTTTTAATTTTTAAAAATCCTATATAGTAGTATAGCCCTTTAGATACAATTACAAGTTTAACTTTGAAATTTTGTCAAGAAATTCCCAGCAGATGAAATATGCCCTAACTCTCTGTTGTCACATTTTGAAATACTTAATATCTTAATGTTACTTAGTAATACTTAATATTTCACACTTAAATTATGATGGTTATCATAATACTGCTTGGGTAGCAACACTCAAATATTAGTAATACTTAATACCTTAGGTATCGTAATGCTAATACCTATATCTTAAAAATGACCTTTAGGGACATTTTACATACATAGGTAAATTTACAACCGCTTTTGTGTTTCAAGAATTTTTCTTCCAGAATCTAGCATCATTAAGCCTTTGAGGTATTGAAAATATGTTGATTGCATGTTCTAAAAGTATGGATTTATTTGTTTTCTATTATTTTATGAAATGTTTGCACAACCCCAGGAAGCAAATCATGTAGTGGACAATGATAATAGAAACAGAACATGAGAAGTAAGAATGCTGGGGATTCAATCAGGTCATAAAATCTTCTTCAAAATCTGCCAGAGCTGTACAGGAAAAAAGACATTTTGTGTATTTTAAGGATAAGTTATTTTTCATTTAGAAAATGAGAAAGCCCTAGTTTCAATTGTAAATGTAATTGTGTGCATTAACATATAGATTTAATATGTATGTGTGTTTATATATACCCACACATTATATATAATCTGCAAAAAGTTATAGCAGCTCATCACTACACCATGGGTGCGCTTCCCAAATGAATATGTCATTATGTGTGAGACACAAGCTTATGTATTTTTTCCTCCTTTACCTCTTTATATCTAGTCACTTGGCACTGCAAGGCAGGCAAGAAGAGCCAGAAACTTTGAGTCTGGGTATACACAAACACCAAAATGTAGCCTTTCATTATTTTCTGATACCTTTCAATTTTTTTCCACTGGAAAAATTTGTTAACCTTGGAATTTATTGGAGGAAGAGTTTTTCAGAAGCAAATTTTTAAAATTCAAATTTGAGACTCTGAACAAACTAACTTCAGACATGAAAATGAAGGCAAAATTCAAAGAATCTTTAGCCTTTTATGTAGAATGTTAATTAATAATACTAAATATGTATTGGAGTAGGTAAAATACAGGCAAAAGTGTTAATGTTTGAATAAACTTCCATGGGGATGGGAAGGAGTGTTGTTTCTGAAGATAGACTCTTCTGTAGTTCATTTCAACTTGAGATTTGGAGATGGCAATGATGGAAGGTAGAACGACTTTTTGAGCTCCAGGTGCGAAGGAGAATCTTTGAGCTGTTATGATTATAAAGTCCAGGAAGAAATTAAAGCTAAATGTCAAGAGCAGAGTTAATGCTACAGGTGCAGCATCAGGACACTGAGAGGGCAGAGCCTCTAATGCTGTGTATGCTGGAGATGATGT
Source organism: Ochotona princeps (assembly GCF_030435755.1). Classification (NCBI taxonomy): domain Eukaryota; kingdom Metazoa; phylum Chordata; class Mammalia; order Lagomorpha; family Ochotonidae; genus Ochotona; species Ochotona princeps. The sequence goes on along the minus strand of NC_080846.1, from coordinate 56,463,118 downwards.
TCTCAGGAACAGAAAGGCTCATGTTTGTTGATGACTTCTTACGTTGGGACCTTTTCCCTGATTTGCGTACCTGTGTTAGTTTAACCATTTTTTAATCCTAATTATTTGGTTGTTTTAGCTTGTTCTCAGTGAGCATCCATCCTGAGGTGGCTATGTAAAGTGGAAATAAAATTCTTGATACTTTTGTTAACATTATTTTTTCCCCTAGCAATAGATTGACCCAGGGCAGTGTGCAGGAATTCATTGTGAAGTTTGGGATAAGGTTAAAGTTATTCTTGCATCTGGAGTCTTTCTCATTTGGAGGCTGCTTTTAGGTCCACTGTGTATATCAGCCATTTACTTTGTACACAAGGTTGTTTCCTTTATGAAGCTCATTGTCCCTCTTTAGGTTAACGTTTGTCCTTATGTTCTTTTCATCATTTATTCAAAGTGCATGTCTTTGGCTTCAAACATTTTAGACAGTCCATTTCCCAGAAGTCCATTCCTGCATAGCCTTGATTTGTATCTCCGAATACTTGGGGTGTCTGTGCAGAGTTTTTGATTTCTATGCTAGACTTGCCCCATTGTGTAGGGAGCTATTAACTTGTTTTTTTTAAAATTAATATTTAGCATTATATGACAGTTTCATAGGCTTTGGGAATCCCTCTCCCCCTCCCCTCCCCCTCTGGTGGATTCCTTCACCTTGATGCAGCATTACAGTTCAAATTCAATCAAGATTCTTTCCTTGCAAACATATATTAAGCATGGAGTCCAGCTACTTATTGTCCGGATGGGTTGAACAGTTTCTTGGGGAGACCATTTCTGGTCCGAAGTCAGAGCTGGTATAATTTCATCACAGTCAATTAAGAGTCCCAATATAACATCAACAGCAATTTGCAATATTATGGAATTGACATAGTTTTGAGTAACCAGTATGTTAAAGGAAAAAAAAAACAATAAAAAAAAAAAACAAAAAACAAAGAACAAAATAACAAAAAAACAAGTCCTAACATCTCAATTTTAGTTTATATACAGGACCGGACTGGCTGCTATATACCCCGAAAAGGCCACAGGGTACCATTCAGCTGTCTCATGTCTATTTCATTTTAGTATTTAGCCATTTGTTGTGTTGAAGTATAATTTTGTTGATCTTGGCAGATTTTGGGATAATGCAGACTGGCTTGTAACTCTAACAAGATATTTGTCGACATTTAAGGTGCAGAACATTTTTTTTTGGGGGGGGGTGTGTGCAGGGAAATCCTCAACACCATGGTGAGGAGTGACCAATCTTTGTGTCCCACCCAGCAAGGCATGAGCCAATCCATGCCAGCTCTTTCCTGTCAGATTTCAAGCTCTACTTTCTGTTGTTTGTCTATTTATTTTAGGGTTTTTTTTTTTTTTTTTTTTTTTTTTTTTTAGTTTGTATGATTGTTTGCTGTGAGGGGTTTTCGAAGCGATCCCGATGGTCACTGCGAGGGAGGGCGGGGGTCCAGAGGTGGAGCCATGCTCGGACCAGAGAAAGCTCTCCTCCCTGGTCCTGAAGGACATTAATTGTTCTTCTGTGTCTGCTGACCGCTCAGGGCTTCTGGCTGTCTTTCCGATGACGTTGGTTTCTGCGCGGTAGTGTTTGGACTTCTTCCATCCCCTGCGGGAGCTCCAGTTGGGGGTGGGTGACCTCAGAGTACTCAGCCTCCAAGGGCATCCAATTCCCTGTGGCCTCCTTGGCAGTTGGGGTATAGTCCTTGTTGCTCGTATTAGTAGTTTGTGTTGAAGATCTGGGAGTCTTCATGGTTGGGATCCAAGCTTCCTCCTTACCACCTGCTCCACTCTGGAGTGCCCCCCCTGCTCCACGCACATGACCTCCTGTTAAGAGGTTGTCAGGATCGCACCCGATTCCCCCCTGATGCATTGGTATAGTAGTTTTATTGTTGTTTAGTGCCGCATTGAGTCTGGGGAGCTATTAACTTGTAATGACATAAAAGTATTTCCAGCAGCTGGATTTAACTCATCTAAAAAGCGTTTGTGCTTCATATAGATTTTTTCTTTATACTGGACACAATCATTAATCCTGGCTACTGCAAAGTTGAAAAGCAACACTGAAATGGAAACTTTCTTACATAAGAATAATACAACTGTACCCAAACCCAGTATTTTATAAGGATTTCTATTGTTGGTAAAGTCAGTTCTGTTTTTTTTAATTACTTATTTTATTGTTTCATGATACAGTTCTATAGGCTCTGGGATTCCCCTTATTCCCTCCCCAGATCCCTGCTCCTCCACTAAATTCCACCATGTCATTACAATAGCGTAGTCCATCACAATCAGTCGTATGTAAAAGATTATGCTATTTAAGTGTATCCTGATATCGTAGGTATGTACATTGGCAAAGAGTCCTGCATCCTGTTGTCAAGAGACATTCAGCAGTTTCACTGGGAGTCCATCTTTCATTGAAAATTAGAGACGCACACTGCATTGTATCTTCACATCTCTGTGTGATACTCTCTACTGCACAGTCACTATTTGTTCCCTTCAATGGAAAGCCATAAAACAAAATCAACAACAGAGAGAAAAATGGAAAATCCATTACAACATGAAGTTAAATAACATGCTACTAAATGACCAATGTGCTGCTAAAGAAATCAAAAAAGGTGATATCAAACACCTTCCTGAAGCAAACAATGCTATGGTGTGACCTATGAGTCAGTGAGGAAATAAATCAGAAAAAAACCCTCTTTTTTGAATGAATGAAAATAAAAACATCAATTTATTTTGATACTTTAGGAAGAATAAAATCTGTAAGGCTCCATAGCTCTTTATGCTGTCTGGCTATGTATGTGTGCTTGTAGAGCTTGATAACATTTTACAAAGAAATTCGCCAATAAGAGTATTACAGAATGGCTCACAAAGGGTATGGTAGATCAATTTTCATTTCTTTGAGTACTTTTCATACTTAGAGATATGTAGATTCCTCCTTAGTGGCTGCGCTATTTGACACTCCTGCTAACAGTTAAGTAGGGTGCCTTTCCCCACCACGTCCTCACCAACGGATTTTGTTAGTTGATTTTTACATGTTGGCAATTTTCATTGTTGTTAGGTGGAATCTCAATGTAGTATGCAAGGTATGATCTTGAGTTTTTAGAATTTGTTGAGGCTGACAAATGAAAGGAAGAAAGAGCTGATGTGGCAAATCAAGTATCAGGTAATAGAAACTTCAATGATGAAAGGATCCATTCAGTAAGAGGAAAGAATGAATAAAATTTATACACATCTAATGGCAGGTTCCCTTTCTGTGTGAGACAGTTGCAGGTGTATTTAAAGGGAGAGATGTAGGATTCATTTCAATAGGATTGTGGGACCTTCGTGCCTCATCAATCTCATTGGAAAAATTGATGAGATAGAAACTCAGCAAGGAAACAACAGTGCTCATCCAGAAAGTAGAACAAATGAATTGATTTGGTAACTACAGAAGCTTTCATATTTAGACACAGAATATCCTTTTTTTTTTCATCACACAGGAATCTTCTCCAGGACTGATCACATTATAAGCCACCAGGCAAGCCTTTACTTGTGTGGAGTGGCTGTATTACTCTTTCACTCCAGGGTCTGTGAGGGCCCCATCCCTGATGTTTGGACTGGTGTATAGTGCAGACTTCCTGCATGGACATTGCCCCCAGTGACACTGGTGTCTCTTCTCTTCTCCTCTGTTGTTTTTTGGATGTGTAGTTTGTAAGGTAGACTTGAGGTACTGTGTCTCTCAGCTGTCCATTTCCAGTGTAAACTCACCATGAGTTGTTATGCTGTGATGCTCCACCCATGCTTTTATGATGACCATGTGAACACACCTCTGTTCCACCCTGATTCTGCTTTTCCACCTCCTAGATGGCTTGGTTAGGTGGTAATGAGTTGGCTCCTGCACATAGCGCTGCTCCACATCTCCTCCTGTCCCTCCTACATTCTCCCTCTTGTCTGCTATCTGTCTCTGTGGCCACTTTGTTGTCTCAACAGAGTTGCAGGCTCAAGGCTCTCTGAGTTCTTGCAGGTACATATGGCACTGGCTATGCTTCTAGTGTTCCCTGTGGAGCCTCCTGGTGCTCCCAGTCTTCCTGTGTCTGTGATTTCAGGAAGTTCTTATTCTGACATTGCTGAACCACTGTCCACTAGGCAGCTTTGGTGAACAGGCCAGATCCCCAGAGACCATCAGCTGGCTTCCTGATTGGTAACACTGGCCCAACAGGATGATCTTTTTGTCCAGAGGGACCTCCTTTGAAAGGTTGGATCATGTTGTGAATATGAATAACTGCTTGAGAGGGTGACACAGGTGCAGGCAGGTCCACTGGGAGAGGTGGTGACACAGCTGTGTCCCCTGAGGAAGTTCAGTTTTGTTGTCCCTGTTCCCTTCCTTTGTCCTTGAGTGGGCTGCCTCTGTGTTTGGGCATTGTTTGCTGTTGTTGTGGTCATGGCATCTCATGGAGTAAGGGAGTACATTGTCCCATCTCACAACAAACAGGTTGAAGAGAACATCTTAAAAACAAGAAGAAAGGGCCCAGCACAATAGCCTAGTGGCTAATGTCATTGTCCTACATGCACTGAGGGATTTCATATAATTGTCGGTTCTAGTCCCAGAGGCCCCAATTTTCATCCAGCTTCCTGCTTGTGGCCTGAGAAAGCAGTCAAGGAGAGCCCAAAGGCTTGGGACCCTACACCCGTGTGGCAGACTTGGGTGAAGCTCTAGCCTCCTGGCTTCAGATAGGCAATGCTCCGCCATTGTGGCAGTTTGGTGAGTGAATCAACAGACAGAACATCTTCCTCTCTGTCTCTCCCTTCTGTATATCTGACTTTCCAATAAAAATAAATCTTTTTTTAAAAAGGAAGAAAAAATAACTCTTCATGTAAATGTGAACTAGAGTGAAATTAATAGCCTAGGCACTGTGATGGCACATTTGACATACTTATAGAAGCAGTGTGAAATCAGAATCTTGTGTCCTGAGGACACTGGCCATCACAGACTTTGAAAAGCAACCCAGAAGACCGGAACAGAGAGCACCATGCCACCAATGCTACTGCTGCTCTTAGCTAGACACACCCAGCACATGTAATCTTGTAAGGAAAAGGAAAGTTGAAAGTCAGTGATCAGAATATAAATTAGTGCACCCAATGGAAAAACATGAATTGGGGTGTTTTTTTCTTTGTAAATTAAAAAAAGCAGCTGCTGTATGATCTGGCCATCTTATACTAGGTATATATCCAAAATATATCAAATTGTATCAAAATGATTTTTGTCCCATCATGTTGTTTTGCAACACTGTTCATAACAACCAAGATATGGAACCAAGCAAGGTGTCATTAGATAAATAGTTTTAAAAGAAAGACGATGGGGTGTATACAATCACAACAGAATACTGTTCAGCCATAAAAAAGAGTGAAATGCTGTCATTGCAGCAAAAATTGCAGTGACATGAATGGGTGTGGAGGACGTAGTGAGTGAAATAAGCCAAACACAGAAACACAATAGCACAAGACAGAGCAGAATACGAACAGAAAATGTTGATTGCAAGATGTCTGAAGGAGTGGGAGGTGTTGAGGAACACTGTTTTAAGTTTGGAATTGAGTAACCCAATTAAGTAACCCAAATCAGAGAGAGTGACTTCAAATTTTCAGTCTGTAGATGACATGATCTTACACAGAGAAAAATCCCAAAGGCTACAGGGAAGTCATTAAAATGAATCAACCCAAAAAAGTTGCAGGATGGTAGGAATTTGCCAGGTCTAGGAATCCAGGACAGCACAGATTGATTAATAGCAGTTTATTGGCAGAATTTTCCTTCACAAAAGGGCTGTGCCTTAAAGAATCAACAGTGGGCCTGGCAGAGTAGCCAAATGGCTCTAGTCCTCACCTTGCATGCCCTGGGATCCTGTGTGTGTGTTCTGGTTTGTTACCTGCTGCTGCACTTACCATCCAGCTCTCTCCCTGTGACCTGAGAAAGCCTTGGGATGGCCTTGGAACCCTGCACTCATGAGGGAGACCAGGAAGAATGTCCTGACTTTGAATCACCTGAGCTTCAGCCATTGACAGCCACTTGAGGAGTGAGCCAGTGCATGCAAGCTCTTTCTCTGTGTTTCCTTTTCTCTGTACATCTGCCTTTTCAGTAAAAATAAATAAGTCTTTAAAAGAAAGAAGCAACAACATTAGGACAAAATGGAGAAAGAGAAGGCTGTGAAAGACGAGCAAATGTGTAAGGAAAATGATTACAGCGTTCCAAAAGACTGGAAGGAAGAGAGGGAATAGAAGTAATTGACTTCACAGTGCAAGGACTGTGAAGGGATGTGCTTCAGCGATAGGGCTTGAAGAATGGTGGTGTGGTCTGGCCTTACAGCCGCATGAGCTTGTCTACCTTTGTGGTCTGTTTGGTGGTTACATATGCATCCACCAGGCCAGAAGTTCTCTAGATGGGGAGAAAAGTCCTGTTTGAGACATACCAGGTGTGAAGAGTCTCCTGTGAAAGACTCCTCAGAGGGAAAGAAAACTAGCTGACATGCACATTTTATTAGGGGTTCATTGGGGCAGGAGTCCATTTTCCCTAAACAGAATACAAAATCAGTGACTGCATAAATCTAGAACATTGTGTGTCATCTGAAAAAAAATGAATGCAGTCTCTATGAAACAAGACTTATAGCTCATATGAAAATCAACATGAAATAAATCAAGGATCTTAATCTAAGACATGACACTATCAATTTACTATAGGAACATATCGGGGAAACTGCAACACACTGGTACATGCTTACTTTTTGGAATTGTTCCCAGAAGTACAGGCAATTAAAGTAAAACTAGATACATGGGATTACATCAAGAAAAGAAGCTTCTTCACTGCAAAACAAACATTCAGATAAGTGGAGAGGCAACCAACAGAGTGGGAGAAAATATTTACAAATCATTCTCTGATATAAATTTAGTATTCAGGATCTACAAAGAACTCAAGAAATTCAACAACAAAGCAAAGAATCCAATTAAGAAATAGGCAAGGGACATGAAAAAACAATTTTCAAGGAGAAAATACCAATGTCCAACAGAACATGAAAATTTCTCAGGAGTATGAGTCATCAAAAAAATGCAAATTAAAAACCACAATAGGACTTATTTTTTTACCAACTAATTTTTATTTTTATTTTTACATTTACTGTTGTTATTGTTGTGGTGGTGGTAGTGGTGGTTTTGATATAGTTTCATAGGCTCTGAGGTTTCCCTTGTCCCCGTCCCCAAGTCTCCTCCTCCATTCCCATTGAATTTTTGTATGTTATTATAATAGTGTAGTTCCTCATAAATAGTTATATGTCCATCGTTGTGGGCATGGACAATAGCAGAGAGTCCAGTATCCTGTTGACAAGGTATATTTAACAGTTTCGTTGGGAGTCTATCTTTGATCTCAAAGTAGAGATTCATGCTGCATTGTATCGTCACATTTGGATATGGTAGTCTCTATTATATTGCTACTATATATCCCTTTAAATGATAAGCCTCAGAGCAAAATCAACAATAGGAGGAAAAATAGAATTTTACATCGCCATGAAGTTAAATAACATGCTACTGGATATGATAGTCTCCATTACACAATTACTATACATTCCCTAGTTACTTTGTCATGACGTGTAGGGTGCCAAAGTCAGTATTATTTTCCCTCTGGACCAGTGCAAAGCACGGAGCTGGAAGTGAGTTTGCTCCCAGCTCAGTGCATTCATGACTCACTGTTGTCCTGCCTGTCTCAAAGCCTTTGACACACTGTGGATGTGTTACTGGTGTCACTGATGTGTCACTGGTGGAGTTCTGGATCTGCTGGCCATTCAGTCTGGGGGTTACCCAGACCTGTTTTTGGTGGAACCTGTAGAATGTCATGTCACTGAGCCAGAAATGAGTCACTCCCAGGTTATTGCATGCCTAGTCCTGTCCCAAAGCTTTTGCCTACTTACACAAAGTGGTGCCTGATGTGGCTCTGGTGTTGGTCTGGGCTGTGAAATCACACTGTTCATGCACCACTAGTTTGGAATCTGCATCTCTGTCTCTGTTCCTGGTTGCATCAAATAAATCAGCAGGGCCAGCAGTTCTTTGGGTTTACCTACTGAACTCTCCTTCCCACCTGGCTCCTCGTGTATCTCTTGCCCATAGTGGAGCTCAATTCACCAGTCACTAACTACCACTGTTGTATCTGGTCACTGCAACACCACACTGCTGTCTCCATTGCTTTCTCATGTCCGCCAGTCTCCAGGTTCATGTCTTCCTTCAGCCTGTTCTTTCCCATTTCCTGGAATATGCCCTCTCTGCTTCACCCTGGGTAATGATTCTCTATCTGTTTAAAAATGTCCTTGCCCTATTCCACCATCTTGTTTCTCCCACAGTGAGGTTTCACCCAAGTTCGAATGACTATCATTCAAAAATAAAATTAGGTAAAAGCAGTGCTAGCTAGCATGTAGGTTGTAGTGTAGAGATGTACCTTAATTCACTGTTGGTGGGAATGTAAATTCTTACACCCGTTATGGAGAACAGTATAGAGATTCAAGGATCTGAAAATATATTTACCAAATGACACAACCAGTTAACTAGGAATTTAGCCAAAGAAAATGAAATCAGAATTTGAAAGAGATCTTTATACCGCAGTTGGGTTGTAGCTTAGCTCATATCTGGGTTGATCAAGAATCTGTCAATGCATGACTAGGTAAAGAAAATGTGATATATTTACACCATGGATTATTACTCTGTTATTAAAATGATTCAAATCTCATTCTTTGCAATAAAATACATGCAAGCAAATATACTATGCTTAGTGAAACAAGCCAGGCTCAGAAGTGCAAATATCTTGCTTTTTCTGATATGTCAACTAATAGAGAACACACAAAAATGTGTAAGAACAGTTAGTTTTAGCCATTATTATACTCCTGTTGAATATTTGTTGAGTATCATGATTAGTGGTGAATGAGGCTTAAAATTATGTGTTTGAAAAAAACTGAAAAGAGGGGAGGGATATTGGGGAAGAACAGGGTAGTAAAAAATTTGGTTGAACTATGGCTATGGAACATGTAAAGTTTGTTTCCTATGCACTAATATAAAAATTTTTAAGGAATGTAATCTCATTTCGGTAGCTGCAAATACAATATATTCTCAGTTATAAGTGTAACCAGAGTTGTGAAAGATCTATATGATGAGAATTATAATAACTAACAAAAAAATCAAAGGGGACAGAAGGACATGGAAAGACATTCCTTGTTCATGTGCTAGAAGAATAAGGATTGTTAAAATATGTATTTCAGCTAAATGATTACAGATGTCATGTAATTCTTATAAGAAATAGCAACTATATTTTATATAGGACTGCAACATGCTTCAAAAACTTGTATAGCTGGAGTAGGTGTTTGGTACATCATTTGAGATGCCTAATATTAGTGAAACTACTCCTAGAAAATATAGAACAAGCAGTTCAGGACATTGTATTAGGCAAGATGGTGTTTTCTTTTAGATTTGTTTATTTTTTATTGGAATGGCAGATACACAGAGAAGAGGAGAGACAGAGAGGAAGATCTTCCATCTGATAGTTCGCTCTCCAAGCAGCCACAATGACTGGAACTGAGCCAATCTGAAGCCAGGAGCCAGGGGTTTCTTCCAGGTCTTCCACATGGGTTTAGGGGCTCAATGCTTTGGTCTGTCCTCTGCTGCTTTCCCTGGCCACAAGCAGGAAGCTGGATGGGAAGCCGGGCAGCCGTAATTAGAACTGGCGCCCATCCGGGATCCTGGCACGTTAAAGGCAAGGACATTAACTGCTAGGCTATTGTGCCGGGCCCTAAGGTTTATTTATTTTTATTGAAAATTCCAATTTACATAGGCAAGGAGAGACAAAGATCTTCCATCTGCTGGTTCACACCCCAAGTAGTCACAATGGCAGGGGCTGAGACAAGCTGCAGCCAGAAATTTCTTCTGGGTCTCCCACATGGGTACAGGGTCCCAAGTCTTTGGACTGTCTTCCACTGCTTTCTCAGGCCTCAAGCAGGGAGTTGGATGGGAAGTGGGGCTGCCGGGATTACAGCCAAGCCCCATATGTGATCCCTATGTGTGCTAGGTCAGGACACTAGGCACTAGGCTACCACGTGAGGCCCAACCCATATTTTTTTGTTTGTTTTGTCACTGGACTTAGTAGTAATTTTGAACATAAACTTTGAAATTACATGAGAAATCAAATGGAAAGGGATTCAGTCCCAGTGTTAGCACCAGTGTAAATGTACCTGCTTCTCCTCTCTGGGTAGAGAAATACACATTCTAAATGCACTTCAGAGGACACTGTCTCCAAACTCACAAAATTATTGTTATTCATTTACAGGAATTATACTTTAAAGTTATGTAACCTGAAAAGAGCTAATGTGTTTTGGAGGGCTTACAATTTCTATCACACTATATCTTTCTGTGATACTGATTTGTGAACAAAATCATATTCTACATTTTAAAATCTGTATCTATATATGAATTTTTAATATGACATTCCTTGAAAACTGTAGCTATAAATCCTCCAACATGATTTCAGTTTGTACAGGAAGTAACACTTTACAGAAAAAACAATGGTTATGCAATTTCAAATTAACCATTTTGCATCAATATTGTCATTACATAGATATGTAATATTGTTAAAAATCATTAAATTCTCTAATCCTCAATAAAGTGAGGCATATATGATTGTTCAGATTGCTTCTAATTCAAGGCTTTTTTGCTTTTGCAATGCAAACTTTTTAGATCATTCTTCTTTAATAACAAATACTCATTAACTTGTCACTGCCTGTATATATCACCCAGCACTCACACACAGAGAGAGTAAGAGAGAATGAGAAAGAAAAAACACTTTAACTTTTAAAATCATTTTTGAGATGTGTTTTATTTTTATAGAGTCTACAGAAGAAAGTGACATAGTTTATTGGAAAAGGTGTAAGAAGGGAGCCTTTCAGGACACAAAGGTAAGGACAAGAATTTTCAAGTCTACCATTCATTTTAACTGAATTTCTCTAGAGGTAAGGATGGATATTTGATGCAACTCTGCAAGTTAGTATTACGTAGAGAGATGTCTTCATGAATTCTTTCTGTGATTAATAGAATTCTATCATTTACTATCAGTAGATTGTTTCCTAAGTTATGTAGGTTAAAATCTATCCACTCATGAAGAAAGTAATAAGAAATAGTGTTATTGGGCCTGGTGGGGCGGCCTATCAGGCTAATCCTCCACTTGCAGCATCAGCATCCCGTATGAGTATCAGTTATAGTCCTGGCTGCTCCACTTCCAGTCCGTCTCCATGCCGACTGCCTGGGAAGACAGTGAGGGATGCCCCAAACATTTGGATTCTTGTAAAGAATTTAAAATTGCATGTGAAAGTCCCAAATGTTGAACATAATAGTGATAGATAACAAGGTTGTTATAAATAAACGAAGTTGTTACAAATATACTGGGAGTAATTTTTAAAAACATTGGAAACAGAAATAGGGAATTGAGAATGTGTATCAAGCTAGCAGGCATTTAAATACCAAAGAAAATGTTCAACAAAGTCAAAAACAATCATAAAACCAGGAGAAAATATTTACGGAGTATGCAACTGGTGAAAGATTAATATCCAGGATCTATAAACATCTCAAACTCAACAACAGATTAACAACCAGTCGAGAACTGAGCAAAGGACATGAACAGACTTTTTTTTTTTACTGATGCCAGACATGTTTTAAATGGTACCAACACAGAGATGAGAAAAAAAAAATGTTGAGCATCACTCTAGCCATCAGGGAAATGCAAATAAAAACTACAATGAGGTTTAACCTCACCCTAGAGAGAATAGCTATCAAATAAATGTCAAAAAAAGTATAAATGCAGAGAGGATGTGATGAAAAGGTATTCTTGTCCATGGTTTTTGGTAATGTAAACTAGTATTGTTATCGTGGAAGACAGTATGGGGAATCTCCAAAGATCTGAAAATAAATCTGTAAGTATGCTAGTGAAATATATCAACTCCAACAGTAAAGTTGATTCTCTGTGTCAATACTGGTGTCTAACCTCATGTATGTACCAGTGTTCAGCGTCAAATGTTAGGTCCATCAGTTGTTCCAAGTTCCTGGTCCTAATTATTCCTTTTTTTGATATGAATTCTACTGTAATATTTTCATGTATTTTGAAGTTTTAAAATCTAGCAAAATATTCTTATGCAATAACTCAAATGAAATGTAGTTCCATCCCAATGCATTTACTCACCTCATTTTTTTAAAAAGATTTATCATTATTGGAAAGCCGGATACACAGAGAGGAAGATCTTCCATCCGATGTTTCACCCAAGTGAGCCGCAACGGGCCGGTGCATGCCGATCCAATGCTGGGAACTAGGAACCTCTTCTGGGTCTTCCACATGGCTGCAGGGTCCCAAAGCTTTGAGCCGTCCTCAACTGCTTTCCCAGGCCACAAGCAGGGAGCTAGATGGGAAGTGGAGCTGCCGGGATTAGAACCAGCACCCATATGGGATCCCGGGGCGTTCAAGGTGAGGACTTTAGCCTCTAAGCCATGCTGCTGTGCCCTGACTCACCCCATTTTCTCTAACTACAGTGTTTATAAACTCAGGAGATCTGGTAGGCCCTTTCACCATGCAGAATCATTTATCATTCTGTATCATTGATCTTTACTTGATTCCTAATTTCTGCCTTAAAAATACTTTAAAATCTCTTAATTCTACAGAGACTGAAACAGAACCTGTAGCTGATGTTGGAAGAAGTACAATAAAGGGGGCCATCAAATTACGCTTAGAGTTACCACGGTAAGAACAAAACATTTTCAAGTCTAATATCTACGTTTTCATTATATATCCCTGAAGCTAAATTGCCTGAGACTCTTAAATAATAAGTGTAATTATATTTACTACTACATAGGTAGACTTATCAATGAATAGTCACCTGTACCTTCTTGTTTACTACCATTGGAAAATTAGAAATATAAATTTAAGCATTTTTCATTTAGATATACAGAAAATACTCAATGTGGAGATTTTTTTTTTAAACTTCTTTTCCACATACTGCTTGTATGTATAGGGATTCTTGCCTCCCCTTTCTCATTCTCCTTCCCCATTTTTCCATTCCCCATTTGTTATCAAAATAATCTAATGCCTTAGTGTGAATTATGAGTCTGATTTCCTTCTATGTAAATGTACCATGACATGGTAAGTATAAACAAAGGAAGAAAATCTAGCAATGTAAAGTTATGTTTACAAGCTTCATTTGGGATCTTACTTTTATTCAGGAATATAGCCTCATACTGTACAGTACCTTTACTTTCCAGTAGCAAAACAGTATATGCTAGTGTCCCTAGTATAGTTCCTATGTATATTCTTGGCATATTGACTGTCTTATATAAGAGGGAACATCGTATTTGTCCTTTTGGTACTGGCTTAAGTCAGGAAAAAAACATTGGTTCCCAGCTGGGACCATTTTATTCAAATAGTAAGATTTTATTCTTTTTTATGGCTGGGTAGTATTCCATAGGGTAGATATACCAGCATTTCTTATCCATTCCTCTGGTGATGGGTCACTGTGTTGGTTCTATATCTTTAGTAATGTGAATTTTGCTGCTAAAATCTTAGAGTTGCCAGTCGATCTTTTGAATGCAGATTTCATTTCAGTTGGTTTTTTTTCCAGAAGTTGGGGTGGCTGGGTCATATGGCAGATTAGTTCTCAGGTATCTAAGAACTTTTCATACTTCCATAGTGGTTGCTATTTCCACTAACAGTTGCATGTGGGATATTTCCTCACTTGTCCTCGCCAGTAATTAACTGTTTGTTAATTTCTACACATAAGTCATTCTTAAGGGGGTTAGGTGAAGCCTTCTTCGTGGATTTTAGTTGCATTTTCCTAATGGCTAGATAACCTGAACTTTTTTTCTTATGTCTGTTACCTCTGAATTTCATCTTTTAAGAAATACATATTCATGTTACTTTCCATTTCTTAATCTGGTCACCTGTCGTGTTGTTAAATTTCTGGAGTTCCTTGTAAATCCTGGATATTGGTCATCCATCTGATGTGTAATTAGAGAATATTTTCCCCCCTTCTGTTGGCTACCTGTTCACATTATTGTCTGTTTCCCTTGTAGCACAGAAGTTGCTTAACTTGAAGTCCCATTTGTTAATTTTGTCTAGTTGTCTGTGTATGTAGGGTCTTCAGTTTGCCTCTATCTGTGTCTTTTAAGAGCTCTTCATGTTTTCCTCTAGTACTTTGATGGTGTCAGTTTGAAAGGTTAGATTCTTGATTTATTTAGAGTTTATTTGCTATAAGGTGAAAGGTAGTGGACTTGTTTTTCATTTCTACAGACATGGTTACATTTTTACCCAGCACCATTTGCAAGAGTGTCCTTCCTTTCTGGCTTGATTTTTTGTTTGTTTGACAAAGAGAGAAACATCTTCCATCTGCTCATTCACTCTCCAAGTGGCTGCAATATCTGGGGCTGAGCCAATACGAAGCCAGGAGTCAGAGGCTTCTTCTGTATCTCCAGTGTGGGTTCAGGGTCCCAAGGACTTGGACTTTCTTCTACTGCTTTTCTATGCCATAAGCAGGGAGCTAGATGGGAAGTGGAGCAGCCAGGACATGAATCATTGACCATATGAAATGCTGACACTTGCAAAGTGAGGATTTAGCCATTGAGCCATTGTGCCATGCCCTTCAGGTCTGTTACCAGTTACAATGCTGTTCGGATTATCATTGTTCTGCAGTACATCTGGTTTTGTGATACCTCTTCTTTGTTTTAACTGTTTTAGATTAGATTAGCTATTCAACATCACTTGCATTTCTATGTGAATTTCAGCACTTCTTTCTATCTTAGAAGAATGCCATTCAACTTTGGATGGAATCAGATTGACTCCATAGATTATTTTTGACAGTTTGGGCACTTTGATGATATTAATTCTACCAATCCAAGAACATGACACAGTTTTCCGTAATTTGATGTCATCTTATATTTCTTTCTTCAATATTTTGTAGTGTTTCTCATAGAGCTCCATCACGTCCTTCGTTTGGTATATGCTAAACTATTTAAGGTTTGTTTATGTGTTTGTTTTCTGCCACTGTTGTGAACAGGACTGATTTTACAAGTTTTCTCACACCCATGAAATTGTGTATACTAAGACCATTGATTTATGTGTGTGGTTTTTGTATCCTGTGGCTTTGCCAAACTCTCTAATGAGTTCCAGGAGGCTCCTAGTTGAGTCTTTTGGTTCCTCTGCAAGAATCATGCCATCTGAACAAAGGACTAATTTAACTTTCTCCTTTCCAATTTACATTCCTTTTATTTCTTTGTCTTGCACAATTGCTATGGCTAGTACTTCTAGTACTATGTTGAATAGCAGTGGCGAGATTGGGCATCCTCGTTTAGTTCCTAATATTGGTGGAAATTCCTTCAGGCCTGATTTGCTTAAAGTTTTTAACATAAAGGAAGTTGAATTTCTCCGACTCTACATCTGCATCTGTTGAGATAAACATCTGGTTTTTCCTCTTCAGTTTCTTGATGTGGTGTATCCCATTTACTGCCTTGCATATCATACCTGAAAAACAAGGAAGATGCTCTTTGTCATGTGTTGTTGGATTGTGTTGGCTAGTAGTTTGTTAAGGATTTTTGTATTTGCATTTGTCAGGGATATTGGTCTATTTTCTCTCTCTCTGTTGTATCTATTTTTTTTGGTATAGGAATTAAGATGATGTTGGCCTCATAGAATAAACTTGGAAGGATTATCTCACTTTCTACTGTTTTTAAATAATTTTTGAAAAATTGGAGTTACTTCTCAAAACATTCAGTAGAATTGAACAGTGAAGCCATCTGGTCCCAGACTTATTTGTTGGAAGAATTTTTATTACTTATTCAATCTCTGTCCTAGTTATTGGTCTATTTGGTCTCCAATGTCCTGATGATTCACGATTGATAAATTGTGTAGAGAATTTTATTCTTCTGGACTTTTCAATTTATTGGCATATCTTAAGGTCTTGGTAGAAAGCATTTATAGTAAAACCTACTTACCTCATATTTCTTGGCTTAGAACATTTGTTTTTAATTTGAAGTTCCATAAATGCTTATTGATAAATGTAAAAAAGAATATAATTGTTCCTCCTCTGTATATCCGGCTTTCCAATAACAATAAAATCTTAAAAAAAAAAATATAATAGTTATTTGATGGCTACCAGTTCTAATTGAGTGTTAAGCTTCTGATGCAGACAGAAGGGAGGATAGGGATAGAAACTAGGCTGCTAAATCTATATTGTGAAATACAGGAAATTTCTTCACTTTATTTAAAAAGGGCCCATGTCTATCTTGTAATTAAAATGCACTCATTCCACCCTCCAGTGACATAAGGACCTCCCCCTAGGCCCACCTCTTTAAAGACACCAGAAATGCCAACCTGAGGACCCAGCTGTGACAGCTGGAACCCTAGGAGTTCTACAAAATGAGGCATTCAGCCTGACAGAGATTAAGTGAAGTAGATGCTCAAAGGAATCTGCTAAAGAGAATGTCAGAGATAACTCCAGTGTGCTCTAAGGATACACCAATGTGACTGCCCTTCCAGCCATGGAACATGACTGTCACTCCAAAGCTTATGTTGGCATTTATTGCCCAAGAGGATGAGAACTTCATGTGACACTGGTGTGATGTGATCTTTCAGAGGTGATTGAGATATTAGATAAGATCATCGGATGCCCTGATTCAATACCAGTGACTTTATATGAAGAGAGCTAAAACAAAGAAATGCATGTTCTCCCAGTCTCCTGCCATATGATTATCTGTAAGGCCAAGGCCTTCACCAGGTGTGTTCCCTGGAATCGTCATAACTGTGAGCTAAACAAACCTCTCAGGAGATTACAATAAGACCAGAGCTGACTCAGACACTCCAGCACACACTTCACCACAGAGATACCAATTTGAGCAGCAATTCAAGCACCAGTTCACTTTCAGAAGAGTTATGGAAGCTGGGTAAGAGATGAGTGTCTTATTTCTCTTACTTTAGCATAATTATGTCTTGTTAAAGAATGCCACAAAAGTTGCCTTGCCACCCCTCCCCCAATAAGGATAGGAACTTATAGACAACTATTCTTTAAGCAGGTGGGGGCGTTAAATCCACAGATTTATCCCCAAAGCCAGATCTAATGTGATAGCATTCAGGTTAAGACAGAGTCATGGCCATTGCTCCTCAGGAACTATATGCAGAATGAGTACTTGAACTCTACGTAGCCACTGCCCCACCACCAACGCCCAACAGAAATCAGGGCAAAATTCCTTCTTCTCCAAAGTAGAAGGGAAGAGGGACTTAGGTTTGAGGTCAGATCATTGTGCACCATGATGAGGCCCAGTAGCTGTAAACCAAGTCTGTACTCCTGGGATTTTGCTCATGGATGGAACTTCTTGATTTGGCTAACACTGGAAATAAGCCCATATTCTGATGGGGCAGATTTGCCTGACATGTAATACCAGTGTCCCCACGCAGGCTGATATACACCCGTAGAAACTCATGGAAACTTGTGATTATGGAGCTCATACATTACTGAGGCTGGCGCCTCGAGAATGGCTGGGGGACTGGTGCTAGCATCTTCCTTCAACCTTAGGTAAATAGGAAGGAGCCATAGAACTGTGTGTGTGTGTGTGTGTGTGTGTGTGTATACACACACTCACGTACGTGCACGAACGTAATCTCAGCTGGTCTGCCTAAGAGACCCATTGACCAATGCCAGTTCCCCATACGGTCACATAGCCGTATTTCCCCTGGGGCAGAATGAAAGGAATCATCATGACAAAGGAAAAGCTTGCCCAATTGTGGGTACTGAGTGTCTTTAGCCCTTAGTGAGCTGGTCATCAGTCACACTAGGGTTTTTGTGCCCGTGACATGATTCTGGGCACAGAGGTGGCTCTTCCCTCATGGTGCAGGGGCTTGCGGCACCAGCAGCTATCGCCTCACTATGTGTTATGTTTAAGATCTTTCCCAGATCCTGCCAGGTGGACTTAACAATGGGGAATAGAGCACCAGGAACCCACGTGCCAGCACTGGGGGATGTTAAGGGACTTGCCTTCCACTCTGAACATCTATAAGATCAAGTTTACAGATCTTACATTTGAATGGGATTATGTGTTTATTTGTCTTTTCTATGCTTGGATTATTTCACTCAATAATATAACGTTAATTCCAGACATGTTTTAGAAAATGACAACAGTTCTTCCTTAATGTGTTACTTCCTTAATGTGTTGCTTAATATGTTTCTTGGCTGTTGTGACTGGTGATAGGAAATGTATGAGTTAGGTGGTACTTGAGTGATGTTTTTATTTGGATTTCCATTATTACCAGGGAGCTTGAGCATTTTTTTCACATGCCTGTTAGCCATTTGGATTTGTTCCTTTGTAAAAGTGACTGGGCATTTCCTGTGCCCATTTCATGACTGGTTTGTTTGCTTTGTTGTTTTGGTTGTTCTGGAGTTTGTATATTCTGGAGATTAACCTCCTGTCTCCTGTGTAGTGTGCAAATATATTCTCCCATTCTGTTGGTTGCTTTTTTTACTTTGATGATTGTTTCCTTTGCTGTGCAGAAATGTGTTAGTTTGATGTAGTCCCATTTGTTTGTTTTGGTCTTTATTGCTTTTGCTTTTGATGATTTTTGTAGGAAGTCAGAGTCTACATCTATATATTGCAGAATGTTTCCAACGTTTTCTTCCAAAACTTTGATGGTTTCTGGGTGTAGGTTTAGATCTTTCATCCATTTAGATTTGATCTTTGTGTATGGTGAAATGTGTGAGTCATGCTTCTTATTTTTGTAGGGCATTAGCCAGTTGTCCCAACAACATGTGTTGAAGAGACCTTCATTTTTCCTGGATTGGTTTCTGCTTTCTTGTCGAAGATTAGATGGTTGTGCATGTGTGGGTTCCCTTCTGGTATTTCTATTCTATTCCATTGGTCTTCCTCTCTGTTTCTGTGTCAGTACCAGGTTGTTTTGATAACTGCCATCCTATAATATGTCCGAAGAGCTGGAATTGTGATCCCTCCTGCTAAGTTCTTATTCTTCAGGATAGTTCTGGCTAGTCATGTGTTTTTTTTCTGTTTGTTTCTAGATGAACCTGTGGATCATTTCTCCAGCTCTGTAAAGAATGCTCTTGGTATGTTGATTGAAATCGCATTGAATGTATATATTGCTTTTATTGATATAGACATTTTGAAGATGTTGACTCTGCCCATCCAGGAACATGGTATGTTTCTCCACTGTTTGAAGTCTTCTATTTTTTGTCTTAATGTTTTGTAATTTTCATCATAGAAACTTCCCACATCATTTGTTAAGTTTATTCCCAGGTATTTCTTTTTTTTTTTTTTGAAAGATTTTATTTATTTTATTACAAAGTCATATATACAGAGAGGAGGAGAGACAGAGAGGAAGATCTTCCATCTGATGTTTCACTCCCCAAGTGAGCCGCAACGGGCCGGTGCGCGCTGATCCGAAGCTGGGAACCAGGAACCTCTTCTAGGTCTCCCACACGGGTGCAGGGTCCCAATGCATTGGGTCGTCCTCGACTGCTTTCCCAGGCCACAAGCAGGGAATTGGATGGGAAGTGGAGCTGCCGGGATAAGAACCGGCGCCCATATGGGATCCCGGGGCATTCATGGTGAGAACTTTAGCTGCTAGGCCATGCTGCTGGGCCCTTCCCAGGTATTTCATTTTCTTCTCTGTTATTTTGAAGGGTACCATGCTAGTTCTTCTTCAGGGTTGGGTTTTTTTGCATACACTATAACTTTGAATTTCTTTTCATCATTTTGTACCCTGAAAGTTTGCCAAATGTTTGTTTAAGTTCTAACAGTGTCATTATTGAGTATCTTGGTTCTCCTATGTATAGGATCATAGAAGAAACAAGTCAAAGTTCTTGAGAAATGGTAAACTACAAAGTCACTCTTGTTTATGGTATGGTATGTAATGAAAGAGATATATAAGTAACTCTAAAATACTTGTTTCTTTTGTTGAAAGTATTTCCATGAATGATGCAGTTAAATTGTATATTTGCCTGAGTGGTTAAAGTCTAGGTAACATAAATTCAGGAAAAAAAATTATGATTTTTTGTGTATAAAATTGTATTTTATGGAATTTTCTAGTTGTGCAAGTCACAACTAATTTAGTGAGTTTAAACTTCACAGTTTCAGTGCATTGGGAGGCTGGACACAGCAGCTGTGTACATGTCGCAGCCATGATATTGGCCTCTGTGGCATCTCTGTCTTCCCCTGGTCCTCTCCAAGGGCTGTGCTGCTGAAATCTGTCCTTTGGTTTCAGTTGTAAAGGTTTAAGCTGTCTATGAGCAATGAACTTGGCCCAGAGAGGACTTTTCTACACTTCTATAATACTATTTTTATTCCAGAGTCAGAAACACAGAGAGGAGGAGAGACAGAGGAAAATCCTCAATCCTCCCTAGTGATTCACACCCCAAGTGGCCTCAGTGGTTGAAGCTGAGCCAATCGAAAGCCAGGAGCCCAGAGCTTCTTCATAGTACCATGTTAGCTAGTTCTTCAGGGCTGGGTTGTTTTTTTTTTTTTTTTTTTTTTTTTGCATACACTATAGCTTTTAATTTCTTGTCATTATTTTGTACCCTAGAAGTTTGCCAAACGCTTGTATAAGTTCTAACAGGGTCTTCATTGAGTCTCTTGGTTCTCCCATGTATCATTATCATCTGCAAACAGAGACAGCTTCCACATTTCTAATTTGAATTCCTTTGATTTCTTTTTCTTGTCTGATGGCATTTGTGAGTACTTTGAGTACTACGTTAAATAGCAGTGGTGATGGTGGACATCCTTGTCTGGTGTAGATCTTCTAATCTTTCCCCATTCAATATGATGCTGCCTTGCGTTTTTCATATATTGCCTTGATTATGTTGTGGATTGTTCCTTCCATGTCTGTCTTAATTTGCAGTTTTTTGCATGAAATGGTGTTGGATTTTGTAAAAAGGTTTTTCTGCATGTATTGAAACTATTGCATGATTTTTGCTCTTCAGTTTTTGATGTGATGTATCACATTTATAGATTTGTGGACATTGAACCATCTCTGCATGCCCAGGATGAATTCCACTTGGTCCGGATAAATAATCCATCTGTGTTTTTGCATTCTGTCAGCTAGTATTTTGTTGATGATCTTAGCTTCAATATTCTTCAGGAATATCAGTCTGTAGTTTTCTTTTTCTGGTGAATCTCTATCTGGCTTTGGTATTAGGATGATGTTTGTTATTAAGAACGAGTTTGGAAGAGTTGCTTTCCCTTCTGTTGTTTTGAAGAATTTACCTCTAATACTGCCTTGGTGGTATCCGAGATGTTTTAATATGTTGTGTGTGAATCTTCATTGGTTTCAAGCAATTTTTTATTTCTTCTTTAATTTCTTCTCTGATGCATTGTTCATTTAAATCATGTTGTTCTTCCTCCAAGAGTTTACCAATTTCCTAGGGTATTTGAATTTATTGATTTCCAGCTTCACTCTGATAGTGTGAGAAGATACATGGTGTGATTTCTATTATTTTGAAGTTGGTAAGTTTTGATTTGTGCCCTATCATGTGGTCAGTCCTGGAGGTGGTACCATGTGCTGCTGAAAAGAATGTATTATTCTGTGGCCATGTGGGTTTTATTGCTTCTTTGCTTAGTTTTTGTTTCCTTGATCTATCTATTGCTGTTAATTTCTCCCTCATTTATTGTATTAACATCAATGTCTCTGGTTAAGTCAGTCAACAATTGATTCATACAGCTAGGTGCTCTTGTGATTGGCATGAAAACGCTTATTATTGTTATTTCCTTTTGGTTGATGGCTCCCTTTATCATTATGTAGTGTCCATTCTTATCTGTTTCAGTGTCTTCCATGGTGAAGTCTATAGCGTCTGAAATTAAGAAAAGCTACATTTGCTCTGTTTCCTTTCCAATGCAACTGTCATGCCAACTGTCATGCCAGGCTGCAAACTTTGCATGAACCACCAAATTACTACTTGCAAATTAAAGCCACAAGAAAAAAAAAAACCCTTCTCATTTCAAAATCAGGTATAAATTAAGATCTTTTAAAGAACTGAACATAAGAATTTCAAGCTTCTGGGTGTGAAATGTTCTTTTCCATCCTCTCACTTTCAGCTTCTTTGCATCTTTGTTGATTAGGTGTGTCTCTTGTAGGCAGCGGATGGTTGGGTCCTGTTTTTTAATCCGTTCTGTTAATCTATGTCTTTTGACTGATGAGTTCAGGCCATTAGTGTTCAGAGTTAGTATTGAGAGGTTGTGATATAGCCGTGTTTGTGTGTGTGTTAGTTATCTATGTTTAATTTTGTTTCCTTTTATGTGGCTTCTGGAATGCTTATAATTCTGATATTTGACTGTTTGATGGTATTGTTCCTTTCTTGTATAGATTTCTTGGGTTTGTTCATATTTTCTTCCAGATATTTTATTAATTGTGTGTATTCATTTTGGTTATCTTCTATGTCTGATATTCTTTGTTATGCAGCAATCATTCTGTTGGTCAGGCTTTCTGCATTGTTTTTCAGTCATAATATTTCATTTTGGACCAACTTATTTTCTGTGATAATGCTCTTCTTGAATTCCTTAATTTTTCCCAGTGTTTCTCATTGTCTCTGAAGAGATTCATG
Organism: Ochotona princeps; assembly: GCF_030435755.1. NCBI lineage: Eukaryota > Metazoa > Chordata > Mammalia > Lagomorpha > Ochotonidae > Ochotona > Ochotona princeps. The sequence goes on along the minus strand of NC_080846.1, from coordinate 56,440,484 downwards.
ATGATTTTTTTTATTCCTTTTCTGCTAGTTCCCCGATGTCTTCATCTTGCAGCTCTGAGCTTGAGGATATTTTTTGATCATTTTTGAGGGAGAGTGCTGGCTGCTTAATCTGAATAATTTTTTTTTCCTGGTGCCTCTTCCCATGTCTGTGTGCTTTATTTTCATTTTGAGATTTTAATCTCTGATGTACCTTTTGGGTTTCTGGAACAGCTGTGTCTGTTCGCAGATCTGGGGGTTGTGAGACCCTTAGGATGGCCAGACAATCAGGGTGTTTGTCAGCTGCTGCCACCTTGTGGACGACTGGTACCTTCACTGTCTTTGGCCCTCGCATTTCCCAGCCTCAGGTAGGTATGCAGCTGGGGGATTTCTGTGACCACAGCATTGCATCTCAAGGCCTGCACATTCCAGTTCTGTATGCAAGCCCCCTGCCGCCCACCACCTTCATGGCTTCTGCCCACTGGGCAGGTGCCTAGAGCAGGAATGACCTAGCCACTGCTGTCCAGTGTGCAATCAGTATCTAAACTCAACAAGCTCCAGGAACACCATGCCTTCCCTCACCTCTAACAGACAAGCGACGGTGGGGAGTTATATGAATTTGTTTTGTCCTGGAATTCGAACCTCCAATGCTGAATTCCCTTGCACTCTGCCTGGCAGTCGTTCGATGCTGTCATTCTCCCATGCACCTTCAGAATTGGCCCTTACATTGCCGGGTCACTGAGAAAAACCTCTGACCCTGAGGGACCCTGCATCTCCATTTCATGTGATTCTGGTGTCCCTCTGGTGGCCCAGGTCTGAGAGCCCTTGGGTGGGGATGGGCTGAGATCTTGCCCTGTGTGTCTCTGACACACATGCTTCACTTCCCCAATGGCATTCCCTCCTCTAGCAGAGGGTGCCTGGGTCTGTGCCTGTGATTTCCTCCTTGGGCTGTTTTTCTGCCACAAATGTTCTGATCTAGGTGTTCTTTTGCCTCCCTGTCTCTCTTATGGGGAGGCTAAGACTTCCACCAGCATCTTTCCTGCATCTAATCCCAACTCACCAGGTTTTATCTGAGTCCCTGTTTGCCCCAGATGGTATCTGCCTTCCCCCCCTCAGGCTGCAGATTGCCATCTTGAAAGTTTTCCGTGGTCCTCTGTTGTCTGCATGGCACCCACTTCAGTACTGCCGACTCCAATGAGCCTTGGACACATTTCCCCGCAATTATGCTCCTCCTGTTCTCTGTTCTACCAAATTCTGTCTCTATTTCTCCACGCACGTAGCTACACCAACCTTCTGCTCTCTGCCATCTTCCTGTCTCCTGTTTAAGAAATTAAAACAAGGATCAGCACTCAGAAATGAAGACAAAATTTAGAATGTGAAATATAACATCATAGTTTTTTTTCCTATTGACTTTCAGAAAATCTGCTTGGAAATTATTTTATCTCTATGAAATGGTGTCATAACTGCCTAGAAATAAATTGTAATCTAATTGAGTTATTAATACCTTGAATTTTCACATGTTTATATTCTCTATTTTTCAAATATTAAACATCCTGATTCTTTGTCTCTTCCTTAAAAGTTTTCTTTCTTAACAAGAGATTGTGTTGATCTTTAAAGTGTTGTTTTAAGGATACATTCCTTCTCTATTAATAAGCAACATGAAACTAAAACAATCTGAAATTCCTCTGAAACAACCTGTGCAGTGTGAGCTGTGTTTCCTGGCAGTGAGCTTGTGCTGCTGCATGAACTCTGGGGCAGTGATTTGGATATAGAGCTTATTTCTTTACTGAAGATTGTGGGAGTGAGAGAGCTTAGATCCATTCCTAATCAGGATTCCTTTGAATCCTCCATGGGAGACCGTTTTCTGCCTACAGACTAACAGGGCTTTTGGGGCAAGAGCAGTGTTTGCTGACGGCTGTTGACTGGTTGGATCCTTACTTATTGGACTTGATCAAAAGGGCCTTTTGTCTTCGTGGATGATATTGCAGAGTATTTTTTATCTTATTCTGGTCAAATGCTTATTTGTCAATATGTTAAGTTGACGAGGAAGAAGTAGGTATTATGTGTGTGCCATGAATTAAAGTTGTTGACGACATCAAATATGGCAGTCCTGTGCCATGCAGTTCTCTCTTCTCCTCAGCTGAGGTTCAGAGACATGAATTATACTTGATCATTACAGTATCTTCTCATGAGATTGTTAAGGGACTGGCATGATTTAATAGTGGTTCTTTACACAGACCCCCCGGCTTCACTGTTTCCCTTCTGACTTTTCTTATACAATTGCTTTATTCTCAACTTTTTAAAATTTTGAATCAATATTTCTGATAAAATAGTTTCACACTTGTTTATGTGTGGGCATGCATTAGAAGAGAATCCAAAGGTGTTGAAACAGAAAAGATGAGATTACCCATAAAAGTCATTTTGGGGAAGTCAGTCAGTGAAAACTAGGTTATTTAGGGGGATCTCTTGACACAAAAAAAATATGTGAGTGGTGTTTGGTGTATCGTTTTGTTCATTCACTAGATATTAGTAGGAAATCTGACTTAAAAAAAACATAGATTGTCGTTGACTTAAGCAATGCCTTTTGTAGTTCGGGCACTTTGCCTTTTAACTATAAATGCTGAGAGTTTGGTTCTGATGGTATGCTTCAGTAGGTTACAGGAAAAGAAAATTTCCCCGGGAGTTCAGGGACTCACAGCACTCCTGATGTGGCTAAAATGCTTATGCAGTTGCATAAACTATTTCCCAGTAATTTGGGGAAGTGTCCTGACAGGTTGTTTCAAATATTGACAACTGCACAGATAATGTAAATTTATTGTACGAAGCAGAGAAAATACATGCAGGTAAGCAATGAGAATGAAAATTATGAAGAAGTAAAGAGAGACAAAAATCAGAGAAATGAGTACCATCAGTCTGTTGATCTATCTTCTTCCAGACTTGAACCTCTGGATTCTTTCAAAACTGTTCATACTATATATGTTTTATTAATTATTTTGTTTTAGTAAATACATTTTTTTGTGCTGTGCTTTTCAACATCTAATACATCATGCTTTGTCTAGTGTAGCTTTAGCTTTTTTCTATCTTCCTAATTAGCGGATCCCATTTCTAAAAGCATTTTTATCATTTTTTATGTTTCCTCCATTGCTTATTTATATAAGTACAAGCAATGCAAGTTAATATTCTTGTTTCGTTCCTTTCATAAAACAAAAGGTAACATTCTGCTACAGTCGCTCAAGCTTCTATAACACAATACCTGGTACTGGGAGTGTATAAACAACAAGTTGTTTTGTCCTCAGTTCATAAGGCTAGAAGTCCAGGATGAAGGTTTCAGCTGGTGAGAGCCCATCCACCATGCTCCCATGATGGGGAGAGGGCAAACGGCAAAAGGTGCAAATGTTCAATAAATGTACCCTCTTTTGGTAAATATTTACTTGTTTTTATTAGAAAGCTGGGTTTTCAAGAGATATAGAGAGACAGATCTTTAAACCTGTGGTTCACTCCCCAATGGCTCAAAACTGGAGATAGGCTGATCTGAAGCTAGGAGCTAGGAGTTTCTTCCAGGTTTCTCACATGGGCTCAGGGTCCCAAGGACTTACGCATTCCTCTGTTGCTTTCTCAGGCCTTGAACAAGGAGATGTAGAAGAAGTGAACAGCCAGAACACCAATCAATGCCCAAATGGTGTGTAAGCAATTGAAGGTGGAAGATTCGCCGGTTGAGCCATGATGTCAACCACATTAACCCTCTTTTATTAGACAGAGTACTACTCTCACCAGGTAGGTAAAAATACTCATGCTGTATCACATTAACTATTAAGTTTCAACATCAGTTTCAGAAGGCACACAAACATTCAAAGTCTAAGATGTACTATATGTTTTTCTTTGGAAACTTGCCTTTTTAAGATTTATTTTTGTTTATTTATTTGAAAGACAAAGCAAGAAAAGCATATACAGCCTTTTCATTCCTCAAATAAAAAGCCAGGTCTGGACCAGGCCAGAGCCAGGAGCCTGGAACTCCATTCTGGTGCCCCATGTGGGTGGCAGGGACCAGAGTACTTAGCCATCACCTGCTACCTCCCACTGTGTGCAATGGCAAAAAGCAGGTTCAGAGGTAGAGCTGGGGCTGCATCCCAGGCATGCCAGCATGGGATATGGGGATCACAGTCAGTGGCTTAGTCCTGGCACCACAATTCCTGGCAAACTTCCACTCACACACACACACACACACACACACACACACACACACACACACACACACAGAGGCACCACAATGTCTGTCACATTCACACTCCGACACACAAGAAAACCCTGGCACCACAATGCCACACACATGCACTGACAACACTGCCATAAACAAACCCTGGCACTACAAGGCTGCTGCAAACACACACATCCTGGCAACATAATGCCTGCCACACACACACCCTGGCACGAAGATACCTGTGCCCCCCCCCACACACAATGGCAACACAGTGACACACACACACACACACACATACACACACACTGGCCCCGCAATGCCAGTCACACACACACATACACCCTGGCATCACAAAGCCTCACAAATAGACTTACTGGTACCACAATGCCTTGAACACACACACATACACCCTGGAACCACAATGCCCCCACCACAATACATACACACATATACACCTTGGTTCGACAATGCCTACTACACACAGACTCATAAACACCCTGGAACCACAATGCCAGACACACACATACACACTGTGGCACCACAATGCCTCACACACACACACAGTATGACACACAGACATGAACACACTCCCTGGCATCACAATGCCTTGAACAAACACAAATACACAGAAAGACATACACATGCCCTGGCACCATAACAGTGTCCCCAACTCACAATCTCTCTCTCTTTCACTCACACACACACACACACACACACACACACATACAACCTGGCCTCATAATGCCTGCTACAAACACACACATACCCTGGCACCAGAATGCCTCGAACACACATACACAAACACACAGTGAAACACACACATACCTGAGCACAACAATGCCCCAGACTCTCTCTCACACATGTACACACACACACACACACACACACCCTGGTACCACAGTGTCCCACACACACATACACACCTTGGTTTGTCACTGCCTGCTACACACAGACACACATACACACCCTGGCAGAAAAATGCCTGCTCGTCCTAACACACACCCTAGGACCACAGTGTCTTGAACACACACACACTGGCACCACAAGGACACACACACACACACCATCCCACCACAATGACTATAAACGCACTCACACCCCCTGTCACCACAGTCTGCTACACACACAACACACACTCTGGCACCACAGTGCCTTTAACACACATACAGAAACAAAGAGACACACACAAACCCTGGCACCACAGTGCCTGCACCCCTCACACACCCTGGAACCACAAAGCCTCACACACACAGCCTGGCTCCACAATGCTTTGAACACACACAACACACACACACACTCTGGCACCACAATGCCCCCACCACACATGCATACACACATACACATCCTGGTTTGACAGTGCCTATTACACACAGACTCACACAAACACACACACACCCTGGCACCACAATATCACACACATACACACCCTGGCACAAAAATGCTTGCTCCTCACAACAAGCATCCTAGGACCACAATGCCTGCCTCCCAACACACTGGCACCACAATGCCTCGAACACTCAACCTGGAACCACAGTGCCACACACACATATACACACACCATGGTTTGACAATGCCTGCTGCACACAGACACACACTGGCACCACAATGCCTCAACCACACATACACAAACACACACACACAATGGCGCCACAATGCCTTGAACACACATACACACCCTGGTTCAAAAATGCCTGCTACACAAAGACACAAATACCCTGGCATCGCAATGCTGGCCCTCCCCCCACACACCCTGGCAGCACAATACCACACACACATACACACTGTGGCACCACAATGCCTCACACACACAGATGCACACACACATTCTGGCACCACAGTGCGTGTTGCACGCATGCAGACACACACATACATTCGCCATGCCTGTCACACAAACACACACAACCTGGCACCACAATGAGTTCTACACACACGTACACACTCAAGCATAGACACACACACATCCTGGCACCACAATGCCTTACCCCTAAGCACACTGGCACCACAATGCCTTGAACACAAACACACACACATACAATGGTGCCATAGTGCCTTGAACACACATAACACACCCTGGTTCAAAAATGCCTGCTACACAAAGACACACAAACACCCTGGCATTGCAGTGTCGGCCCTCCCCACACACACCTTGGTACCACCATGCCACACACTTGCACACACATACACAGATGCACACACACCCCCTGGTACCACAATGCCTGTTACACACATACAAACACACTCGCACACCACGTGTACCACAAAGCCTGACACACTCACAAACATGCTGGCACCACAATGCCTGAAACACACACACTGGCACCACAATGCGTTCTACACACATACACATGCATATGCAAACATAGACATACACAAACACACACTGGCATAACAATGCCAGTTGCACATATACATATCAGGGTCTCTCGTCCCGCGAGCAAGACCCCGATACGACGTGATCTCTTCTCAAAGCTTTATTAATTAAGCAGCATGGATAAAGTAAAAGAACAGAAAATCCAAGTGCAAAGCAAGAAGGGAGTAGCCACAGCACATTGTCCTTGAGCAGCAAAGCAAGGCTAAGCAAAGCAAAAACCAAAGGCAGAAAGCAACCACCCTCCCCCAAATCCTCACAGAATAGTCTCTTTTCCAGCCAATCCACTTAAAGGTCACTAAGGCACGCAGTAAGCACACCAATCATAACTCTGATCATGCGTGTACCACGCAGACTTCATGAGACCTTGAACCAATCCTCTGCAGCTTCCTGAAACCTGTTTACCGTCAAGCTCCGAGAGGAGGAACGGTCTCGGCACCATGTTAGGGCAGGGCACTCGTGCAGTGCTCCCAACATACACACACATACACAGACACGTACACACACCCTGGCACCACAGTGCTTCACACACACACACACCCAGGCAGTACAGTGCCACATAAACACTTAGAAACACACATCCTCGCACCACAATGATTGTCCCCAACACACACCCTGGCAATGCAATGCCTCTCCCTTTACATCCAGGCACCACAATGCCACAAACATATACACTGTGACACCAAAATTCCTGCTACAGACTCACACACCAAGGCACCACAATGTCCGTCCCTCACACACATCCGGGTACCACAATGCCTCACACACACACACACACACACACATACACTGACTGCACCTCCACACACATTGGCATCACTCTGCCTACCTCTGCCCAAGCACACACATCCCAACACCACAATGATGCCCCCCCACACTGGCAACATAAAACCTCACACACACACACACACACACACACACACACACTCTGGCATCACAGTGCCTTGAACACACACACACACACACACACCATGGCACCAGAATGCCTTGAAGACACACACACATACACATCCTGCTTCAACAATGCCTGCTACACACAGAGACCCTCACAAACACCGTGGCACACACAATGCCTGCCCGTCCCCACACACAACCTGGCACCACAGTGCCACACACACACACACTGGCACCACAATTACACACACACACACACACACACTGGCACCACAATCACACACACACTACACGCACTGGTAATATCTCCAAAGAAGTATGTAGAAATTGTTCTCATTGCGTTTTCCTCCTATTTTCTTCTTTCTCTTTCTTTCCTCCTCTTCCTTTCCTCCTTTCCTCCTCATCCTCCTCTGTTCTGTTTACTGCTGGAGAATATTCCACTGTGACGATACATGCTTGTGTAGTTACCTAATCATCCGTCAGTAGGTCCTTGAATTGTTTCACATCTCTGGGTCACAATAAAATATGGAATATAAAACTGTATGTGTGGATAATCCTACATGTGTCTGGATGTACCCATGGCATATACCTTTATATTTTATATTAAAAACAAAACAATACAAATTGATTGCCATTGTTTTAATACTTTCTGAAACAGATACCTAAATATGCCTTTCACAGAAAGGAAAGGATTAAATCACAGAAACAAAAGCAATATAAGTGAAGCCTGTTAAGGCCAAGCTTGCAGATTCCTTGGTTCACACACAGCCATATCAAGGTAAGTAAGTCATTTTAAAAATGTGTGTGGAGACAAAGGATGTCAGAATATTTACAGACACCGAGGGTGAGGGAGGCTATGTGAGAACCTGGGGCTGTGGATCTGGGCTAACACCCAGACCCTGCCCCGGCCCACAGTCAGACTGGCATGCTGAAGCCAGCAGCCAGGACTGTCTGTGACCACAGCGTGGACTCAGGTTGTATCTGGCTGCTTTGGGGGAATCTGCTCTGCAGGCCTGGTGGGAAATCCTGTAGCTTTCTTGTCCCACCTCCTGCCCAGGGGACTTCCCGGGCCCCCCAGGCCAACTCAGAGGAGTTTCTGGGAAGCACTGACGGTGGGGGGAGGGTCAGTGATGACCCAGCCTGCCCAAAGTGAGACACACACACACAGTCCCTTCACAGAACTGCATGGAAAAAATGCTTTTTTTCTTTCTTACTCTGCTCTTTTGCTTGTAGTTTTCTACATCTCCATGCTTATGGTATTATTCATGTTTGCTATTATTTTTTGTTTCTTCAACAGTGACACACATTCATTGAGACAAACATCTGTGAACAGCCCACTTCCTAGAGCGGGCAGAGGATCCCAACGCAGCCAACAGCGGCAGTGGTTGTAGCAGAGCCCTGATCTGGTTCTAGTCTTGCTTAGAGGCCAGTCTGGGGGATCTGAACCCAGTGGGCTGGGGTGCAAAACTGTGGTTCCTTCCTGACACTAACATCCTGGGCACCACCACCAAGGAACCAACTCCAGAACAGGATCTTAACCAGGTGTGTGTGGGGGGGAGGGTGGGCGCTGCTACATATGGACTGTTGGAATCACACTTCCTTGTTATTACAGGAAATAGCAGGATATAGAGAGGCCTAAGGCAAAGGGAGAAGTGACAGTTGGGAGAGGCTTCAACTGTAATGAGAAGGGGCCTCCTTTGAGACACGGTCCTTGACAGGAAAAGGGGTTTTCTGCTTACCTAGCATGTGGAGGGCCCCATGCTCCCAGGAAAGAGAAGTGCCAAGCCCTGGGGCAGCTGTAGAGCTTTTAAACAGGACTCAGGCAGGGTTAGGGAGGACCTGTAGCTCTTTGTGTGGTGGGAATGAGGGGTAAGCCAGAGAGGCAGGGGCCTTCCAGCCCTTGAAAGCCCTTGAAACCAGCCTGAGCCTTCAGTGCACCAGAACCCAGGATGGACCCTGATAGGGTGGGCCTGGGACTGTGAGTGGGATGCAGTCAGGGTAATGGTGCAGCCTCACCCATGTTGAGGTTATTACAGGAGTACCAGTCCTCCAGAGAGGGTACGGGGTCACGTGGGAGCACTGGGTGAGTCTGAACTCCTCTCAGTTTTGTTGCCTAGGGGTTTCAGAGACCCTGAAGGTACCTCTGTGCTGCCTAGGTACCCTCTGAGAGAGATGTGGTCTTCAGAGGCAGTTGGATGCATAGTTGTTGGAATGTCTAAAGAAACACACACCGCTTGGTGCACACACGGCCTTGTGCACATGCCAGCACCCCTCCCCAATTCTCCCACACCACAGCCACAGCTTCTGGTATTCTCCATTAACAAAGGAGAACACAGGAAAAGGTCAGCCCAGCTTTGGAGGCTGATGCGTTGGATGCCAATGTAAACCCAGCAGAATCCCAGCCTGAGATCAGCTTGCTGCTGGCTGGGAAGGTCAATGGAGGGCCTTGAATCTGGGGGAGTGACAGATAAGGGGATCTGGATCCCCAAGGGGTGTGAAAACATCCCTGCCCTAGAGCCCTCAGGACTATGGGTGGGCATAGGCATGAGATGGAAGGAGGAGGGCTATGGGAGCTCTGCAAAGTCAGTGGCCTGATGCAGTCACCCTTCTTGCAGGGCCTGAGACCAGGACAAGTAGCAGTCACTGGGGGCTATGCTCCCTGTAGGACTGGGGACCATGCTCCCTGCAGGGACAGGGACAGGGCTACGCAGTAATTACTCGGGGATATGCTCCTTGTAGGACTGGGGACCATGCTCCCTGCAGGGGCACGCAGTAATTACTGGGGGATGTGCTCCCTATAGGACTGGGGACCATGCTCCCTGCAGGGCCGCGGACAGGGGCAAAGAGGAATTTCTGGAGATTGTGTTCACTTCAGGGCTGGATACGGGCACACAGTAGTCACTGGGGGCTGTGCTCCCTGTAGGACCAGGGACCATATTCAGCTATTAGTTTTCAGTTTAAAATAAAATAGATCTGTAATAAAGTAGCAAAATCGTGGTAGACTGAAAATGATTTGGTAAACTATCAGGGTGAGAAGATGGAAAAGAAAAGATCTGTCTTAAAATGTTAATGAGATTTCTGTGATTTAAGAAACAATGGATGATAGTATTCATTCTAAGTGTATTTCTTTCAGTTTCTCTTTTAATATAAATAAGGAGACTAGATACATTCTCAGGACATCTTAAAAGATATTTATTCTTTATTGCATAGGTAGATTTACAGGAAGAAGGAGACACGGAGAGAAAGATCTTCTGTCAGCTAGTTCATTCCCCAAGTGGCTGCAAAGGTCAGAGCCAGCTGATCCAGAGCCAAGCACTTCCGGGTCTCCCACATGGGTGCAGAAGTCCAACTGGCCTGGCTGTTTGCCGCCCTTCCCATCCCACTGGTCTCCGGATCCACACCTAGGAAAGGTGAAGGCTATGCCCCCTGTGTGCAGAACAGAGCTCCCCTGAGGATCTGCATCTCTCTTCCCTGGGTAGGGGTGGCTTGTAGGTCCCTCTGTGCCAGGGAAGCCCACCATAACCCCATGAGGGACTCCACAGCTGCATGCTGTGGCACAGAGCTCCTGGGTTGTCCAACGAAAATGCAGGCATGGAAGGGAGGGAGTTGGGTGCAAGGAAGATAGTTCCTAGTGGGAACTGCAACCCATTGCTCTGCCCCTGCAGTCTCACTGGAGGCAAGTGCCCAGCCATGGCCACAGGCCCAGCACCCTCCTCACGCCTGTCCCCACAACCTCACTGAAAGAGGCTGCCCAAACCCAACACCCACCTCATGCATGTCCACGCAGTCTTGGTAAGAGGCGACCGCCCAGCAGTGACCACAGGTCCAGCACCCCAGTGTGCCTGTCCCCGCAGTGTCTCTGGAGGCTGCCGCCCAGGCCCAGCACCCCCATGTGCCCATCAACAGCCTCAGTGGAGGAGGCCGCCAAGCCGTGACCACAGGCCCAGCACCCCCAGCGTCACTGACCAGCGGCTGGCGAGTCTGGAGGACGCTGATCTACATGACTACTTCTAGGACTAGGTCGAAAGCACCTCTTCCTGGGAGACCCACTCCCAGGGCTCTGCCTGCAAGAGACCTCAAAAGGGCAGCAGGTCTAGGGAGAGCATGAGCGGGGAGTCAGGTTGAGCTTTCCACACCCACTACAGCTGCAGGGGCCCAAGGCATCTCCCGGGTTTTGCTGGGGACTTTGCAGATGAGGGTAGTCACCCCTGCACGGACTGCCAACTGCCACACCGCCCGCAGCTGCACTGGAGGCCAGTGCGCAGCCACAGAGGTGAAGTTGGCTGGGTGGTGCAGGTGTGTGAGTGGGCGGGGCCTCGGAACGAGGGCGGGACCGCGTGGAAGTCTGCGTGTGGGCGGGGCCTTCTGTCTGCGTGAGGGCGGGGCCACGTGTGTCTGCGTGAGGGCAGGGCCTCGTGAAGGAGGGCGGGGCCGCATGTGTCTGCTTGACCGCGGGGCCCCTTGTGTCTGCGTGAGGGCGGGGCCGTGTGTCTGCGTGAGGGCGGGGCAGTGTGGGTTTGCATGAGGGTGGATCATGGCGCGTGTGTCTGCGTGAGGGCGGGGTTGCGTGTGTCTGCGTGAGGGCGGGGCATGGCGCGTGGGTCTGCCTGAGGGTGGGGCTGCGTGAGGGCAGGGCCTCGTGAAGGAGGGCGGGGCCGCGTGTGTCTGCGTGAGGGCGGGACTGCGTGTGTCTGCGTGGGGTCAGCGTGGGGCGCGTGGCGGTGGGTGCCTGTAGCGCTGGCCGCGTGATGTATGGGAAAGCAGTTTTCTGCAGCCACGGAGAGAGAGCCGGGTTGAGGCCTGAAGAAATGTTCTTCACCAGGAGGAAACTTCCCCAGGCGGTGCCGGGACGGAGCAGCGAGGCCTGTGCAGGAGCCGGGGGGATGGGGTCGGTGCTGAGCCCCGCGTGCAGGCGGCCTGCGGAGACTCCCCAGGAAGCTGAGCTGAGGCGCTGAGCTCTTTGAGGGCCGCCAAGGGGAAGCGGGAAGTGGAGGAGGGTGTGTGGGCCTTGAATACTGGCCGGGACATGTGGGAGTGTGGTTGGCGGGAAGTGGAGTCTGTGACAGGGACAGGTCGGCCTGGTGGTGGAGCTCGGGTTTGGTGCTTGGTGCTGGTGAAGCACAGGTCAGCTGGAGGGCGGTGAGGAAGCGCAGGTCTGCGTGGGAGACAGCAGCGGGTCAGTGGGCACTGTGGGCACGGACGTCCAGGCCTTGCTGGGGGCTGTGAGCGAAGCATGATCTGTATCGGGTCAGCAGGGCAGTACAGGAAGCTGGGGTGAGAGGGGGGTCTGTGTGCAGCAGGGGAAGCTGGGGTCTAAGAGGGGTCTGCGTGGAGCAGGGGGAAGGAAGCTGGGGTCTAAGGGGAGTCTGGAGCGGGGCGGGAAGCTGGGGTGTGTGGAGGGGTTCTGCATGGAGCCACGCAGGAAGCTGGGGTGTGAGGGGTGGTCTGCATGGAGCCAGGCGGGAAGCTGGGGTGTGTGGAGGGGTTCTGCATGGAGCCACGCAGGAAGCTGGGGTGTGAGGCGGGGTCTGCCCACAGTAGAGCCCGCAAGGCTGAGGTGAAGTGGGACTGTTGGGGTTGGTGGAGACCCCTGAGCAGGGGTGGTGGTGGTGGCTGGTCCTGTGTCCAAGGTGGTGAACTCGGGTCACCCAGGAGGCTGCTGCAGGAAGCCCAGATCTGCTCCTTAGGTGGAGGGTTCCTACGAGGCAGCAGTGAAGCTTCTGAGATAGAGGCAAAGTTTGGGGAGAAGTGCGGGTGTATTCTAGCTCAGCAGGGCAGAGACAGGGTCTGTCTGGGTGCTTGTAGAGCTGGGCAGGGAGGCAGCATGAAGTGTGAGTGCCTCCATCAGCAGGAGAAACGCGTGGGTCATTGTTGGCAGAGATGTGCGGGTTAGCAGCAAGGCAAAGCACAGGTCTCTAATGCAGGGATGAAGCCCAGAGCTGAGGTGCTGGTGGGGTGGACAAGCTCCTGTTTTGAGAGGCACCAGCGTGGATCTCCAGGATCAGTGATATCCATGGCCCTTGGGGTTGGGACAATGGAGACAGGCAGTTGTGCTGTGTGCATCTGGGAGACCTGCAGTAGGAAGCCGCGATGGAATGGGCACAGGCGCGGAACTCGGGTCCATGGTGAAGGCTCAGCTGTGAGAGTCTACGCCTCTGTGTGGGGGCCATGCACCTGGTCCTGGGCCCAGAGCTGTGCACAAGTTGAGTTACCTCATCTCGTGAGGCTGCTCTTCAGGATGCTGAGATTCCTGGACTTCTGTCTCAAGCAGGCCAGCTGCGCCTCCTTCCACCTGCTGAATTATCCTTGTGGGATGGTGAGTCAAGGGTTTGTGTGGGCAGTGAAGGGATCACCCTCCCATGGGAGCAATGGCAGTGATCAGAAGATGTGCTTTTCCTTGTAGCCCATGAGTATGAAGGAAGAATTTTCGCAGTCAGAAAGAAGAACTTCAAGCACTTGATGGTGGAGGTGATGCAAATCTGGAACTTTCTGCCTAGGATCCTCAATCAGGAAGTCCTGGAGAGCTCCCAGAAGTTGAGGATTGTCAACAAAAGTGAGTCTCCCTGCGTTCTCAGCAGGCATCGGAGTTGGGAGGTATAGTTCATTCTGCACAGGTTCACCCTAGATGAACAGCAGCAAAGTAACTGTGAGTGACCAGAGAGACTATGAGTGACCAGAGTTATGCTTGTGAGGATGGGTGCCAGGCAGAAGTGGGCTACTTTCTGAAGCACCTGACATGACCTCTCCCTTTCTCCTTTGTGCTGGCTCTGGTGCCCAGCAGATGATGTTTAGACATCTGAAAACTGGAAAAAGTTAGGTGTTTTACTTGTGTAAATGAAGGACTTTGCCGTGTTTTCATCTGGCATGGAGTTACTGGCTGAGCCATGTCCAGTGCAGACTTTAAGTCACAGTGGAGTTGCTGTGAGAAAGCCATCCAGGATCCTGGTGACATTGGAGATTACCCTGAGGAAGACTTGGCCCTGGCATCTCTGAGAGCAAACTAGGATGAAGGTGTTCTTTTGTGGTTGAGACTGATTTACCAGGCCCTGTTGGACAGGTTGCCATCATGGCATGACAACTACATGGGCAAGGAGATGTCAGAGGTCAAGGGTGTGATTTTGTGGGCTGAGCAGATGAATGACCCCATCAGCACAAAGCCAGAGGCAGAATGCTGGTGATTGCTGTGCGAGGACAGCCTTATGCTACAGAGGCCGATTTCTGCAGTGACGACCTTGGCTCCTCAGGGGCCTGTGGGTTTAGGGACAACCTCAGGGATAGCTTTACTGGACAAGGGTCAGTGGGGGCAGAGATGGCCTCATGTGACAGGATTCCATGGGTAAAGTCACGACCTTACCCATCTGGGGCCTGTAGGTGCAGATAAGGCATTGCAGAACAGAGATCAGTGCATGCAGGGGTGGTCTTGTGTGACAGGGACTATGGGTGTAGGATGGCATCCCACCATGTGGGATGTTGTGGAGTTTGTTGTCAATTTCCTTTGGATGTGGTTTGGCCTTGCAAGCCAGGGCCCATGGATGAGGGGCAGGGCATGTGTGATTGTGGCCTATGTTGTGGACTGCCCCACCATCTGATTCCTGTGGGTTCAGAGATGGCCTTTGATGACAGAGGCCCATGGATGTAGAGATGGCCTTACACAACAGGGATCTTTGGGTTCTGGCAGACATGATGTGTTAAGGGCCTGGGAGGAGCAGCATTGTACAAAAGGCATCAATGGGTGCAGGATGACATCTCATGCCACAGAGGTTTGTAGCTACAAGGAAGGCCTCATGTGTTGGGCTCTTAGGTGCGAGTACAGCCTCAGTGTCTGTGACCTGTTTGTGCAGGCCACTCTTGCGTGATGGAGGCCTGTGGACTACAAGGTAAAGAGCTTTTGGGTGTAGGGACAGCCTTGCCTTCCAAAGGCTTGTGAGTCCGGGGAGACCTTGGCTTGTGCATGTGTTCACAGCCTACATGCCCAGGGCCGCTGTGTTCATGACAGCCTAAGCTATCTTGGTCCTTTAGGTGCAGGAGAGCCTCTCACAATATGGATCTGTGGGTGCAGAATCTGCCTCAATGACAAAGGTCTGTGGATGCAGGGTTTGCCTCAGTGACATGGGTGTGTAGGTGCAGGGTCTGTCTCAATGACAAGGGTGTGTAGGTGCAGGGTCTGCCTCAATGACAAAGGTCTGTGGGTGCATGATGGCCTCGTGCATCTGGGCCCTGTGGGGACAGGGAAGGCATCAGGTGACTGGGGCCTTTGGTTCTGGGATGGTCTTTCATGTCCAGAGCCTCTGGGTGCAACAAAGACCTCGCACACATCTGTGACTGGCTGCAGCGATGGCAAAGCATGACAGGGGCCTGTGGGTGCAGGGATGGACTCACATGAACAGGGTCTGTGCATGGGAATGGCTTCATGGCTCCAGGACAAATAGGAGAAGGGATGGCCTCACCCATCATTTTTATAATCAGGGATGGTCTCTAGCAAATGGTGCTTGTGTTTGTATGGGGGGATGACCGTGTGTATCCAAGGTGTCTGGGTGGCCAGAATGCCTCGTGTAGCAGTGGCCTTTGGGTATAGAAGTTACAACACATGTCTGGGACCTCTGTTGTGGGGTTGGCCTTACACATCAAGGGGCTGTAGATGTAATGATATTTTTGCACATCTGTGGCCTGTGGTTGCAGGAATGTTAAGGCATGAGAGATCCTGTGGGTGAAAGGATGGCCTCGTAGGCCCAGGGTCCCTGAGGTCATGGATGGGCTTATGTAACAGGGATTATAGGAGATAAAGGGCTGGTCTCTCTCAAAAGGGTCCTGTTGGTTTAGGAATACCCTGGCATAGTGGGCCTGTGGGTGCTTCACATGTCTGGGGCCTGTTCATGCTGGGATGGGCTTGTACATCCATGGTCTATAGATGCATGGATGGCCTTGTATGGACAGGGGCTTGAGGTAGTGATGGCCTCTTGTGACAGTTGCTTTTGTATGCCATGATGGCGTCATGTGACAAAGACCTGTTGCAGCATGGCCTTTTACTACGTTGGCCATTGGTTGTAGTAATGGCCTTCTTTGACAGAGGCTGTGTATGTGTGCCTGGTGGGCTCCTTTGACTTGGTCCTGTGATCCTGCATGGCATCAAGAACTGACCCTTGTGTTTTATCAGTGTATGTGTGTTCAGGTACAGTTTGGAGTGACAGTTGCCTTGGGTATAGGCTTGGTCCTACATGAAATGCAGGGATGGGTTTATGTGACAGGGGCCGTTGTGTGCAGTTATGATCTCAGTTGACAGAGGTCGTTGGATTAGGACAACCTTATGTGACAGTGCCTGTGTGTGCAGGGAGGGTCTCATGTGACATTTGCCTCGTGTACAGATGTGGCCTCACGTGATGGTGGCCTTTGTGTGCAGGGATGGCTGCACAATGAGAGTGGCCATTGGATACAGTGATTGCCTTATGTGACAGGTCCTTTGCATGCAGAGATGACCTCATGAGTGTGGGATCTGTAGATGCAGGTGAGGTCTGTGAGTGCACTGATGAGCTTGTGTGACAGAACTGTGGGTCTAAGATGACTTCACGTAACACTGGCCTTTGGTTCCGGAGATGACCTTGTGTAACCGGAGCTTGTGGGCGCAGGGATCGCCTCATGTTACAGGGATCTGTTGGTACAGGATGGCCTCATGTGTCCAAGTCCTCTGGATGCACGGATGGCTCACAAGATAGTAGCCTTTCTGTTCTGGGATGGCGTCATGTGAGACATATCTGTGGCTGCAGGATAGGCTGGTGAGATAAGAGCCTGTAGGTGCTAGGATGGCTTTGTGTGACAGAGACTTATTGGTGCAGGACAGACTCCTGTAACATAAGCTCTTCTTGCAGGGATGGCCTTGTGAGAAAGAAGCATGTGTGTGCTGCAGAATGGCCTCATGTGACATTTGTCTTTGTGTGCAGGAAAAGTCTCTCCTGACAGGGGACTTTGGGTGCAGGGATAGCCTCATGTGAGAGAGACTTGTGTGCAGGATGCCCTCATCTGGCAGGTATCTATGGGTACGGCATGGCCTCCGGCACCAGTTGTCTTTGGGTATGGGAGATTGCCCCTGGATCTCTTCCTGTTTGACCTATATGGGAGTTCATACGGACATGGCATACTGAGTCCCCAGGGGAGCCCCTGTCAATGATATTGGCAGCCTGAGACTTCAGCTTGACCTGATCACTGGCCATACAGGCGAGAACAGTGGGCTGCACCCCAGCCTTCCTTCTCTGTCCTTGGATGAGCTGTGCTGGGTCTTCCTTGATAAGCAACTGACAAGTTGGTGTGGTCCCACGTTACCTGCCAGGCACATGTGGTTTATGTGACCTGCATCAGGACTGGAGGATCTAGAGAGGTAGAGCTGCCTTCTCGCCAATTACATGCCATTGGTGGGTGAAAGGATTGTCGGGGGATGCCCTTCTGCCTTCCCTTTTTCTTTTTCTATGTAAGTTGTACTTGCTTTATGATAAATAGACATGCTCCACCAGACTGTATCTGGTGATTCTTGCTGAGGAACACTGTCACCTCATCTCCTTGGTGGTCATGGGGGGCTGCTAGTCAGACACCCCTGAGATTGAGACACAGGGAAGGCCTCTGGTGATAGTGGTCTGTAATGCAGAATGACTTCATGTGACATTGATTTTTGTTTGCAGGAATGACCTCAATCAAAAAGGGTTCCTTATGTGCAGAGATGACCTCATATGACAGAGGCCTATGTGTGCAGGGTGGACTTAATGTGTCAAGGATGTTTGCATGTAGGATAGCCTTGTGTCACATTGGCTGCTGCTACAGGGATGGCTTCATGCAGCACCAACCTGTGAGAGTGGTTGGTCTTACAGGGCTGTTTGCTGAACTGTCTAGAAGACAAGAGTCTGTGGGTTTATGGACAGTCTCATGACAGGACCCTTGAGTGCAGACATGACCTCATGGGTGGGATTCTTTAAGTGCAGGGATGTCCTTGTGCAACAGGACATGTGTGTTCCGGACGACCTTGTGTTACTTTGGCCATTAGCATTGGGAAGACTTCATTCAGCAGAGGCTTATGTGGATGGACAGCCTTGTGTGACATTGGGCTTTGGGTTCAGGGTGACCTTGTGTGGGAGGGCCTGTATATATTGCAGAGATTGCCTCATACATGAGGAATCATGGGTGCAGAATTTCCATGAGTGACAGGGGCCTTTGGATACAGCACTGGCATCATGTAGCAGAACTGTAGGCATAGGTTAGCTTCATGTGACATTTGACTTTGCGTATAGAAATGGCCTTATGCTACCAGGATTTGTGGGAAAAGTACTACCCCGTGAGTCGTAGGCCTGTGGATGCATGGTGGCCTCATGAACCAGAGGCCTTTCTGTCCTGGGATCACCCCATGTGATAGGGACCATTGGATGCAGGACAGCCTCGCACCACATTGGTCATTGTAGCAGGGATGGTTTCATGCAACAGAGGCCTGTTTTTGCAAAATGTCCTTGTGCAAATTGGGCTTGTGATTAAGGACAGATTTGCAAAACCCCTCTCATTGTGTTTGCCAGATCTGCCTAGAGAACAGGATGGTGAGGGTCCAGGAAAGTTCCTGTGCAAAAGGGCCCTTAAAGTCAGCCATGGCCTATGTCACTGTGGCCTTAGGTGCAGGGATGACCTCATGCTAGATGGATCTGCATGTGTAGGATGGCCTGAAGTGAGATACTATTATGCTTCAGGGTTTCTCAGTGTAGGATGGCCTCGTGGAAAGGAACTTTGTGTGGAGGGATGGCCTTGTGTGACATTGTCCTTTGTGTGCAGGGATGTTTTCATATGACATTGGTCTTTGGATACAGGGAAGTCCTCACCAAATCGATGAGGATAGAGTCATATGACAGGCTTGAGTATACAGCAAGCCTCATATGACAGGTGCATTTGGGTGCAGGGATGGCCTGTGTGACAGATGCTTTGTGTACAGGATGAATTTGTGCAACTGGCTGTTGGTACAGGGGTATCCTCATGTGACATTTGTCATTGAAGGCAGATGTGGCCTTGTGTGAAAGGGTTCTTTGTATGCTGAAATGGCCTCATGCGTGAGGGCCCTGCGGGTACAGAAAAGACTCTAATATCAGGGACCATTGGGTACAGGGATGGCTTCATGCAATGGAGAACTGTGGTTGCAGGAAGGCTTGACTCAACCTTGGCCTTTGTTTGCAGAGATTTCCTCATGCAACAGAAGCCCATGGGTGCAGGTATGGTCTTGTGTGATAGTGGTTTTGTAGGAATGACCACATGCAAAGGACCCTGTGAGTGCAGGATTGGCCTCATGAGAAAGGGGCTTTTGTATTCAGGGAGTGTCTCATGGGAGAGGGATCCATGTGTGCAGGATAATCTCCTCCCCCATCCTTGTTGAGATAGAGGCAGCTGTTGTCTGGGAGCGAAACTGTATCCTGAGCCAGAAGTCCAGGCTGTGCCTCCTCCACCCGGAGTGATGGCCTCACGCATGGAGCACGCAAGCAGCCATGAGTTCTCCTATCCACACTAAAGGCTCATTTCACCCAGAAGCCTGTTGGAAGTTCCAGGAAGCTTCAGTCTCCCATCTGAGATGCAATTCCAGCAGAAGCCCTTTCTCCACAAATGAAGATGTCACCAACTCTAAAGATGAGATAGTCTCAGTGGCAAGATCAATTTCCCACCTTATTTTAGTGAGTTGTTCCTCCACATTCTCTTTGAAACCCTTTCCCTTTGTCTTCCTTGTGAAAAACAGCAACCTGCAGGGCTCTGTCCGCTGGCACATGCTGTGAGTTGGCTATTGGCAGACCTTGTCCAAAAGGTACAGTGGCACTTGTCGGTGCAGGAGAGAAGCAGTGTGCACTCCCAGCAGCCTTTGCCTTTGCAGCAGCTCTGTTTAGTTCCCTGATTTACTGAGGTACTACAGCTTGAAAAAAAGACTATTCCCTGTGCGTTACAATGATAAGATTTTGTCCTTGGTGAATACTCTGTCCTGACATTTGATTTTGGCAAAGGACTGTCCCATTCTGAACATTCATAAAGTTTCTATCCCTGGTAAGTTTCCTATTTCATGAGAACAGATTTTCATAAAAAGGCAATTTGAAGTCACTACTCTCATGTCTGTCCCCCTTTTCTGACTTCACTGACGTCCATAAGACATGGTTTATACAGAAATCTTTTTCCAGAGCTATGTATTCATGAGGTCTCTCACCTATGTTTGTTCCGTGATGTATTCTAAGTTGTGATTTCTAGATAAAGGCTTTTCCTGTGGTCGAATTCATAAGGTTTCTCACTGGTGGGTGTTTGCCAATGTCTTATAAAGGATGACATATGGCAAAAAGTTTTTCCACACTCATTACATTCGTAAGGTTGTTCCCCTTTTGGAAGATGAAGTAGGTGATTGTACTTACACTACCAAGGATCCTGTTTCCCAAGTTGGATACCAGGGCCAATTAGTAACAGGATCCAGAAATAGTCATCCACTACATGGAACGGAAAAAGCAAGGTGCCTCCCTCTGGTGAGGATGCAAGTTCATTCAAAGGTTCAACCTGTCTTACATTTGGTCCTAATAGTGTATCAATCAGTGTCAGAGGCAGGAAGAGAGATGAGCACTTACTACACTGATGGAATGGCAAGTCCGTTCTGAAGCCCTAATGCTTCCCAGAATCCAGCCAGTGGCTGTAATCAGCCCTGACATTGCAGAAGGAGTCAAGAGACCCAGTTTGGAAGGTGATTAGAAATAGAGTGTCCTGAACTAACTGCTATGAGCCATCTGGAGGGAAAAAGATCTCATAGAAATGACCACTCACAGAGCTGGTTAAATGGAGTTACACTGGCCATGCACATCTGCTCTCTGTCCACTCTGTATTGCTCACTTAAAACAGCAAGTATTTTAACTAGTTTAAACTCTCCCCATTTCTGAAAAGCTGCATTTTTGTTTGCTTCCTTAAAAATTAGAGGAAAAGCTGCATGTGAACCTGCGCGCGTGGACGCACACACACACACACACACCATCCATCTGCTACTTCTCTCCCCAGTGGATGACAACAGCTGCAGCTGGACCTGGCTGACTCCAGGAGCCAGTGTTTGGCCTGTCACATGCTCCTCTTATTCCTGTGCATTAGCAGGAAGCTAAGTTAGAGCGACATTGCAGAGGAGATAGAACTAGATCAGATCACATGTATTCCAACATGGGATGAGGGCGTCCCACACAGCAACCTAACACACTGCAGCACAACAAAGGCTTCTGATCTTTATTGTTTAATTTATCTAAAAAGTCCAAATTAGAGAAAGATACAGAGAGAGATTATTCTGTCTGCTCTGATTCATGCCCCAGTTTGTTGTAATGACCAGGGCTGGGCCAGGCGAAAGCTGGAGCTAAGCGCTACATCTGTGCCTCTCTTATTGGGAGCAGGGACCCAAACACCATGCCAGCTAGATTGAAAGTGGAGCATCCAAGGTTTGAACCAGCATCTGCATGAGATGCAGGCACCACAGGCTGCAGCCCTACCTGCTGTGTCACAATACCAGTTCCAAGGCTTTCCATTTTTACATTTATATTCTCTTCACTCTGTGGCCTACAACCAGCCCGTTATTTTTGAATGGTGAAATTGATATACCTATCTCAAGCATTTAAAAAACCTTTTTTTGGAAAAGGAAATTGATTTGATAAATAAAAAGACTTTGTGAGCACCTGGTTCTCATGCTGAGAGCTCTTCATCCTAGGAAATGGGGAGGGCTTGAAGAGGGGCTGTCCTCTTGCCCATCATTGTGGTACTGAACTGAACTGGTAATGACCTTGCTGTGCATCTCAAATCCCTTCCTGAGATCCATTGAAAGTTCTCAACACAAGTTTTTGTTGGTATGCTGGACCATATCTGTGATCATTGGTTGGGTCCTGAGTCTTCCCTGTGGTTCTGTAGGGCACTGGATACCCTCATCTCTCCTGCATTGCTTCCTCCCCTGGTGCCAGAAAGCCCCTCCAGGCAATGCCCAGAGCAGGTGATCATGCTGATGCCAAGTGGAATGTCCAGCTTGATTGGAAGAAGTGGCTCAGGGAACATCTAGAAGAGGGGGGCACCCATGGACAAAAGCATCTCTAACTCACCACATTTTTTCTGCAGGGAGCCCAGCAAGCAGGTGTTGCATGCCACACCCCCTCTGCTACTTGATCAGCAGGGAGACTCCTGTGTCCTGATCTGTGCGCATGGTCAGGCAAGTGGGCAGGTGAGTGTTTGAGGACTCAGGACTAGAGAGCCGGAGACTTTGAACAGAAATCAGGCTTCCCATTTCTGTGCTCTGGCATGGTCCTAGATCTGGCTCAGGGCTCAGAGCTGGAAGTACAGTGGCAACACATCCTCAGATGGCAAGAAGATGCCTCTTAATGGGTCCCTACCAGCCCCTTTCCCAGAATGGCCACATGTAGAATGGAGCTCACAGATTCCTCCCACCCCCTGAGTGCCATGATTGACCAGCTTCCTGATAGCACTTGGACATTTACAGGCTGTCCCTGTGTTGTGCCTCTGTTACTGTTGACCAGCTGCTGAGGCTCAGGTCTGGGCTGGCTTGGGCTGCTGGGTCAAGGCGG
Organism: Ochotona princeps; assembly: GCF_030435755.1. NCBI lineage: Eukaryota > Metazoa > Chordata > Mammalia > Lagomorpha > Ochotonidae > Ochotona > Ochotona princeps. The sequence goes on along the minus strand of NC_080846.1, from coordinate 56,417,473 downwards.
GTACACTGTAATCACCCAATGGAGCTGCACCGTGAGACCCTTGGAAGTAGCTTGGCAGCCACCACCACAGCTTCCCAAGGCCTGAGTTTCTGAGCCACAGCCCCAATCTTTCTGGCTGTGTAGCATACACTACAGCTCAGGACCTGAGGCCCAATTAGATTCTCCAGGCCCAAATACTTTATCTTCCTGGATTTGGTGGTGGGGGGATACCCAGGAATAGCATTTGCCCATTTAAGAGAGCCTCCCTCCAAGATGGAGGGGCCAGCATGTGCCTCTGACCTCACAGTGGCAGTTGGATGATTCCATTTACATAGAGGGGAGGGGGTGGGATGGTGGGAAGGGGGTATGCCACAGGCTCTAGTGGGATGGATTCAGACCTGCATTATCCTGAAATAGAAAGTTTAATAGAGGGGACATGACACCCTAGCAGCTGTGTGGTGTGACACCACAGGCCTGTGGGATCCATTTTCCCTGGCTCTCCCTGGTCCCCCATAGCTGGCTCTGCAGTGGTACGCTCCGGTTGCCAGGTTTAGATTTCAGAAAAAAAAATCAGTGTTCTTTGCTGCGAGGCCGTGGATGTGGTGGTGACCACTGAAGCTGCCTTGCTTCATGGAGCCGCCAGGGGCCACCCCTCATTCATATGTGGGGTGGTTCCTGGATGAGCTACACGACGTGAGTCTGGGCGCCATGAGGGTTTTGTGATCTGAGCCACTGTTGCCACAAGGTCTGAGGCCAGCCCTCACCTATGGCCAGGTGTATTGGGTGGTTTATTCCTATGGTAGAGCAGGACCTGGGTATCAGGAACATGAAGAGGGAGCTTCATTAGTTTATTGGTTTATTGGATATCACAAAGTAAGGGAATGGTTTCAGAGTGTCAGATGAAGTGGCCTTTTTGTTATGTTTGTTTTAAATTTTGGGCAGGGATCCATGACACATGATTTTTCCAACTGTGACAATTGTGAGGACAAATCTCCCCAAATCAATTTAGTGATGAAACCTCTTGTATTGAAAGGACACTTGAACTCAGTTGAAAGTTTGGGATTATATCTCATTATCTTCAATGAAGAGTGCCCCTGAGGTGCTTTTCAGTGAGATTCTTCACCCTGTTTCATCTTTGTCTTGTTAACAGAAAGGAGATTGTTAAAGCTTAGTGATTGTCAATTCCCAGAGTTACTTTTTTTTTTTTTTTGGTTCAGTTCATTATTAGGTAACAGAGACCTCCCTTTCAGCGTATATAGTTGTCTTTGTTGCATATTTCCAAGTTTAAAAAAAAATACTAATATTTTTAAAAGACTAAACATTGAGGCAGATGTAATTATGCTGTTCTTTCATTTATTGCACTGTAGTGTGAGGCAGGGGTGTGTATGTGTGTGTGTGTGTGTGTGTGTGTGTGTGTGTATTCTGAGTGAAGTAACAAAGTTTTGGCCACCAGTATCAAGGTGTCGAGAAGAAGACAACAGTTAGAACAGATCACTAGTATTAAAAAATCAAATGCTTCTGAAGCATGCACACACCTGCTAGGGAAACTTATAGGCTGGGCAGCTGACATTCTCCTGAATATGGAAGTCTGTAGGCTGAGGAAATGTTTTAAGCAGTGCAGGCATGAAGCACAACAGTGCTTTAAGGTAAAAAGCAGCTGTGTTAGTGGCAAGTGGGCTCAGGAACTGATATGTTGGCATGCTTGCTGGCATTGGGGAGCTGTTTGAAGCCTTTTCAGGAGTTAGACCTGGGCCTTCCTGAGCCTAGGTAAGGATGTAGGTTAGATGTCAGAGAAGCAAAACTGAAGATAGAGCTGCAGTGATAGGGGACAATGAATGAGGCTTTATTTAAGCATTGGAAATTAAAATAGATATTGCTTTAATTAGGGATGAGGGAGAAAAAGGATCTGGAATAACTGCCAGCTTTCTGGCTGTGGCACTCTAGGCATTCAAGTGCAGGCATTTGGAGAGTGAAAAACTAGGTGAGAACTAGTTTGGTTTTTCTTTCTTTTTTTGTTGGTGTTCTTTTTCTGTCTCCCCCCACAAAAAAGCTATTATCAGGTTTATTTATTTGGTATATGTTAATGAACTATAGACAGCAACCTGGGTGTGGGGATTGGAGTTAGAAAAATGATTTTGGAGGGGAGAGTACTTATTAAAGGGTATTTTTTTAGGCAGAAAGTTCCTAGCAAGTGAACAGTTGCTGTAGAGATTTTGGATTGAAACCTGGAAAGAACTAACCTTGTACTTCAGAAGACTCTTTAAAATGTGTTTTTATTCTCCTTCTTTCTCCTACCTGCCTCCTTTGTTTTTGGTAGAGTAGCATCTGGGGCTTGGCAAAGAAACAACAGAAAAATCTTATTGAGTGATGATGGGTGATAAGCTGACCCAGAGAAAGTTGAAGCACAGAAACAATGTTGGAAGTCTTGAGCTGTGTTGTGCTCAAGACCTATGGTGGGGGTGGGGGAAAGAAATGATTTACAAGGTCACAGTTATGGCATGACTACCATGAATGGGGGGTGGGGAACGTTCACCCTCTGAATTACCTGAGTGTTCCAAATGTTTCGTTCCCATCATAGATAATCAGAGAAACCTATAGAGTTTGGATGCAGGGGTTCAGAATCTAAACACAGGGACCAGAATCATGACATTGCCATTCTATGCTGAAATACTGGCTATTCCACTTCTGATCTACTTACTCTGATGTACATGGGAAAGAAGCAGAAGCTGGCCCATGTGTTTGGACTGCTGCAGCCCATGTGGGAGACCAAGATGTTGTTGTAGACATTTGATTTGGTCATTCCTAGCTTCTTCTGCTTTTGTGATTGGGGGAAGTGGATAGAAGAGTTATCTCTGTCTGTTTCACTCTACTTCTGAAGCAAATAAAATGAGTTCTTTAAAACAGAACTTTAAACCCAAGCTTGCCATTTGTTTTTTTTTTTTAAAGATTTATTTATTTTATTACAAAGTCAGATATACAGAGAGGAGGAGAGATAGAGAGGAAGATCCTCCGTCCGATCTTTCACTCCCCAAATGAGCCGCAACGGCAGGTGTGCGCTGATCCGATGCCGGGAACCTGGAACCTCTTCCGGGTCTCCCACACAGGTGCAGGGTCCCAATGCATTGGGCCATCCTTGACCATTTTTCCAGGCCACAAGCAGGGAGCTGGATGGGAAGTGGAGCTGCGGGGATTAGAACTGGCGCCCATATGGGATCCCGGTGCGTTCATGGCGAGGACTTTAGCCGCTAGGCCCCGCCGCCGGGCCCAACTTGCCATTGGTTTTTAAACTTTATAATTGAGATATTTGTTTGAGAGTTGTGGAGATCGAGTCAGAATGAGAGTGCTTTCACTTGCTTGTCTACTCCCTGAGTGTCTGCTGTGTCTGGGGCTGAAGCTGGGAGTCATGCATACAACTTAGGTTTCCAATGTGGGGTCAGGAACTCAGTTACTTGAGCCATCACTGCTGCCTCCTATAGTCTGCATTAGCAGCAAGCTGGAGTCAGTACCTGGAACTGGGAATTGAACAAGGTAATTCTGTGGAATGTGAGTATCTTAATCATTAAACAAAAATATCCACTCCCCAACGTCTATTTGCAAGCTTCAGATAAATGTTTTCTTTCCAGTAGGAATATGTTTTGTGTAAAATACAGTATAATTTATATATAAAACCCAATTGGTGTTAAAAAGTAACAGAACTTAGGTCACTCAGCTTCTTTTTTTGGCCTTCTTCGTTTCTGTTCTTTTCTTTCGAAGCTCTGGGAACACATCTGTTTGCTTCCAGTTTAAGAAATCATTGCCTTGGGGCTTGGCAGCGTGGCCTAGTGGCTAAGGTCCTCGCCTTGATCCCATATGGCCGCTGGTTCTAATCCCGGCAGCTCCACTTCCTCTCCATCTCTCCTCCTCTCAGTGTATCTGACTTTGTAATAAGAAAATAAAATAAATCTTTAAAAAAAAAAGAAATCATTGCCTTTCCCTCTATTGCACTTTTTTATTGTAGAGTGATAGTAGGTAGAAGTTTGCAGAAAAATATCCTGTGGTGCCTTCTGTGTGGTGATTTTGTTTCCTCAAAAGAAAATGAGGGAATTGACTATATAGAGTTGTAACTGTGTTTGTAATCAGTACTTATTACCTAAATTGCAGTTTAAGAACTTAATTTCCTTTGTCTTTAAGGTTTTGATTACGCTACCTGATACTATTGGACAAAGCCAAGATTCTCGTGGTTTTCCATGGGACTGGAAGATCTATGTGACTGTTGTTGCATGTTTTCTAATTTTCATGTTTTTGTGGAGAATTTTTCAATGTGTAAGTAAACAATGCTATACTAAAAGAAGTTCATCCTCTTAGCTGAACAGCTAACATAAGGAATGTGTATTGCTTTTAGGAAAGACAATCACTTATGTTCTATGTCTAATATAAAAACCAAAGGCATTCAGAACAATTTTGTAAGTACAAGATTTTGAAAGAATTTCCTGTAGAAGTTTTCTGTAGTATTAAAATACCAAAATTCTTTCATTTCTTTTTTTGTCTATTTTAAAAACTTTAATAGATAGCGAGATAGAGAAAGAAACACAGAGAGACATACAGACCAAAAGAAATGTCCAATCTACTATTTCACTGCTCAGATGCCTCCAACAGCTAGGGATGGGCCAGCTGTGGTTGTGAGTTGAGAACCCAATCAGAGCCTCCTGCATGAGTAGCATGGCCCGAATATGTGAGCTATTGCTGGTGCCTCCTGTGGTTGGTTTGTATTTGCAGGACCATGGAGGCAGGAGGTAGAGCTGGAGATTGAACCCAAGCCCTCTCCTTTGGATTGTGACCATCTTACCAGACTGTTTTCCAACAGTAGGTCAAGTTCAGAAGTTTATTATGGTTACTGATAATTGATGTACTTAGTTTCTTCAAGCTTAGTTTATTAACTTCTTCCACTTACCAAAAACAAACAAAAAAACACATTTATTTGAAATGTAGCAAGAGAAATAGAGGGAACAAGCAATTAATCTTGTAATGACTGGTTCATCCTTCAAGTGGCTGTAATAACTAAAGCCTGGGTCAGAATGCAGCCCAGAAATTGCATCTGTGTCTTCCCCCGTATGTGCCAGGAATTCAAATTCTTGAGCAACCATTTGCTGCTTCCCAAGTCAGTAATGGAATTGGACTGTAAATGGAGCTGCTGATCTCTTGGAGAAACTGATCCCGTTTCCAAGATATGCTCCTTTCCTGTGGAACTTGAGGGTGACATCATGCAGCCACTTCCTTTCCTAGGTCAAGAGAGCCGTGCAGCAGGAAGGGTTGCACTCTCTCCTGATGAACATAGATAAAAACGCAAGCTTCTCTTTTTCTCACTTTCCTCATGCTGCACATCTATCCCTGAATGTGCCTGTGATTTCTTCATCATTTACATAAACATTACAGAAAATTGTTTTAAAAGGTATGGTGAAAGAAAGATTTATTTGAAAGACATAGTTGGAGGGGGAGATGAAGACTGAGGGAGGGGAGTTATTTTTTCATCTTCTGGTTCACTCCCAAAATTTTGGCTAGAACCAGTGAGGCTGAGCCAGGCCAAAAGATGACAGGAGCCAGGAGCTTTTTCCAGTGTCCTAAGTGGGTGCATGGGCCCAATAACATGGGCCACCTCTTACTGCTTTCCTGGGTACATTCACAAGGAGCTGGATTTGAAATAGAGCAACCAGTGTCCATATGAGATGCTGCTGTCACAGATGATAGCATAACATACTATGGCATCATAAGGGCTCTTTAAGGGTCTTTTAACTTGTTATTCTGCTTTGAATATAATGTGTCTAGCCATAAAATTCCTTTTCTCTATCTTTTAGACTTCTGCAGACTCAAAGTTAGGATTGTCTTTTTGTAAACATGGAGAAATTTTTTCTTCATTTTAAAAATTATTTTCTCTTTTTGAACTAATGAACTAATGTTTTTCAGGTATTTTTTTTTTACTTTTTTAATTTTGAAGATTTATTTATTTTTATTGGAAAGGCAGATTTACAGAGACAAGGAGAGAATAGGGTGATCTTCCATCTACTAGTTCACTCGCCAAAGTGTACCCATGGTGGGAATGGAGTTGATCAGAAGCCAGAATCCAAGCTCTTCTTCTAGGTTTCCCACATGGGTACAGGTGCCAAGCCTTTGGACCATCCTTCAGTTCTTTCCCAGGCCACAAACATAGAGCTGGATGGGAAGTTGAGCATCCAGGATGAGATCTGGCACCCATATGGGATACTGAGTGCTGGCAGGCAGAGGATTAAGCAGTTGGGCTGATTTGTTTCCTTTAAGCTTGAGGGAGTTTCTCAAAATAATGTTTTGATTCACTAATTTACCATTGTAACATTCTATTATACCCTATTTTTCCTTGTTTAATTTTATTTGTATCCATATTTTATAGCTGAATTAAGTTTCCTTTTATTTTCTTCCTCATCCCTAATGGGGCTGTTGAAAATGGATTTTTTTAGCTTTATTATTTGATAAATATCAAAGAAAAGTATGGTTTGCTTTACTGTTTTCTTTACAATCAATTCAGATGTGTCCAATTGATGATATTTATCATATTTATTTTGAATGTTAGCATTAGGAAATGTGATAATAGTTTTCTGAAAATATTTCTTTTAGTGCCAGATATGTTTCGGGAAAATAAATCAGTGAAATGAAACAGGAATCTTTATAAAAAACTATTTCAGAGCTGTTTATATACTACTTAATTTAAGAATTTGAAAGGAAGACTTTCACATGTAGATTTTCTCATTGGAAATAGAGCATTTGTCATGCAGAAATTATTTGTAACATTTACATTGGCAGAAGTTAACTTGGATTTACCTAAATGTATATTGGCTTTAACATCTTTTCAAAATTTGTTTCAGGTTAAGAATTGTGGTTTTACAGGTAAGCTTTTTTTTATTGTTCTATTCTAGATCTCATAATTTTTGTGTATAATCTGAAAACTTACAGTTTACTATATGTTTTTAGTGAAAAACAAAAAGCTTGCTGTAGAAGTTTCTGGAACAATACAAGAAAAACGTGAACTACTTGACAAACATAGCTTTGTGGATAAAGAGGTAAGACAGTTTTGAAAATAAAAAATAAGAGCCAGAAAACTAATTATTATGTTCATAGTTTTGTGTAAATAGTTTATTTGGAGTGTAATACAGCATTATGCTGTTCTTCAACATTTAACAGTTCTTACTAATTTTAGCCATTGTGTTAGGAGTGACATTGTCTCATTCTGGTTTTACCCTGTGTTGTCCTAATGAGTTTCTTTATATATCTTTGAACCACTTGAATTTTCTTTTTATGGACTTGCTTTTTCACATTTAAAAAAGCATATTCATATTTTCCTTTTAATAATTTTCGTACATTTTATAAGGGAGTCCTTTTTTCATTATGTGTATTTCAGTTATGGTTTTCAAATCTGGCTCTTGCAAACAGGTGTTTTCATAAGTTCTCTCTCTGTGAAGCTCTGCCTTCCAAACAAATAAGTAAATGTTTATTAGAATAATTTATAGTTTGTGCTCACGGTGTTGGTTTGTTTCAGAATGAGAATTTAGAGCCATCTTTGAAACATTCCAGCGTTGAGGAGTCCAATAAAGCACAAGCTTTGAAGGTAAAGAAACCAAATGGCCTCCTTTTCAAAGCTGGGGCAAATATTGTTGCTGATGACTAACATAGACTTTATAGATAATGTATTGTCAGTAAAGTATGTTACAAAGAAGTGTGAAAGAATAATTTAGCTTTTATAACTTAAAAATGGTTAAATATTAGAAATAGGTCATTGCTAGGTAGCATGTTTTGACTGAGGCATATTCAGTTCACGGTAGAGCTCACTAGAAGCTGTTTGTTCTTCCTTCCTGGAAAATTCCTGAAGTGACCTTTGCTTTTTTGGACCCAGTTTACTCCACAAGGAGACGAAGGATTCATTACAACAATTTCAGGAATAGTTGTCAGCAATAAATTACCTAAACTGTGTGATGGTATTTACCTTTGTGTAATCTTCAGAACACTGGGAATTATTCAGCATCAGATCAGGGATTTGCATTGTAAATATTGATATGCTGCTAAGTGTTTCAGAACTGGCTGTTCAAAAATCATTTGCTGAGTTCTGAGGAAAAAAGAATGTTCCCCCATGGCTGGTCTGAAGTTACCAACCTGAGGTTACTGAATGAGGAGTATTCTCATGATTCAGCTTTCCTGAGCCTGGTGTGATTCAACTCCTTGTAAGAAAAATATACTACACTTTAGTTCAATTAAGATGGATTAAGTTAAGTGACTAGAATATGCCACTACCACTTGAAGATCGGGATGTGAAAAGCAGGGAGTAATAACGCAGTACAGAAGAGGTCTGCTTCCACCAATGTGAAGTTAGAAGGTGGTAGTCACTTTAATTTGGTGTAGGAGTTCAATTCCATGTGGCAGTTTCAATCACTGATGTCTTTCATCATCAGAACATCTGTTTGTCATTAATTTCCTTGTGCAGTGCAAAGGATGGTATAAATTGTATTGCAAATATGATATATCTATCAATGCTTTCTTCCTGTGTTACCTAATAATATCAAAAGCATATTGATAACCTCTTATACTTGCTGACCCTTTAAAACACCATCGTAGTAGTAATTGACTAATGGTTTGATGACTTAGAAGAATTTTACAAGGCATTTGGCATGCTCACAGAACTGGAAAAACTCAATAGCAAACACATTTACTCAACCTGGAGTATATGTGTAGACAAACTGAAATAATGGAATATGCCAGCCTGTTGTGGAGGCATTTCAGCTATGTAACATACCAGAAAAATTAGCTAATTGGATATTTTGGAATTTTTTTTCTTGTATTACTAATTAAGAAGACATAGCATTTATTTTCAGCGGTAGTAGCCATAACTGAATACAAACTGTGTGAGAATTTGCACGAATTTAGTAGTTGAATCTAGAAAAAAAATTAAACCAGTAGAGCAGGTAGAGTATTTCTGATTCAGGTCACAGAATTGCTATAAAAATAGTCAAATTTAGAGAGATAGGAAAAATAAGTTTTTTTTTTTTTTCAGCAGCACAATAGAGCTTTTTTTAGAAAATTTATTTTTGTTTGGTTTACATTTGAAACTTGATTTTGTTTTTTCAACTTTAAATAAGTTTGTTGAAGGCTCAAATGGCAGAGGCATATTTATTACATTATTTAAAATTTTAATTGCAGTTATTTTAATTCAATATCAAATATGAAGAAATCTTGATTTTATTTAATTCTGATGTTATTACATTATAATGAATTAGGTTATTTCACCTTTTTTGTTTTAGAATGCTTTAAAGCAAAGGTTGGCAAACTCTACACAGTGGATTCTCCACCAGTTTATTTTTTCTGTTTGATTTTTCATGATATAGTTCCGTAGGCTCAAGGATTTCCTCTCTCACCCCACCTGTTTTTTTGTTAAAAAAAAAAAAAAGTTGTACGGCACAATGCTGCTCATTCAGTTAGAATTATCTTTGTTTCTAATTAACATAGTATGTGTGAATAACTGTGATAGAGATTGTGTGGCCTGCAAGCCTGAACTGTTTATTCTCTGTGAAGAAGCTTGTTGGCACCTGCTTGTTGGCACTTTGTTCTGACAATCATTAGGATCTATGAACTAGACTTAACTTATACTCCATGTGTTTGGATGTAGTCATCTGATTCCCTAACTACAAATTCCCACATATGTCTTACAAAGTTGACTTTTCTTTTAGGAAACGCATGAAAAGCTGGAGAGTTGCAAATTCAACATACAGGATGATGTTTTCTTTTTAGAAAAACAATTAGAAAAAGAGAAATCTGAACATTTTGAACAAAACGCATTGGTAAGACTTTTTGTATTTAATGACAATATTATAATATGCTAATGGGGTTTCAAAATGTAATGTTATTGGCCAAAGTATAACATGTACTATACAAAAAGGTAAGGAATATAGAGGTCAAAAAATGGAGAGCACCATTTTCCAGATCCTCTGTTTTCCCTTCCTTAGATGCCATATGTGAAGTAGGGTTTTTTTTTGCATATTTTCTTACAGAACTTTCTACATTCACTACTGATGTAGGCCATATAAATCATTTATGTTGAATGATCACATACACACTGTATAGTTTTTATTCATTAAAAATTTTGGTTAGGCCATTGTAAATATGAGCAGTTAAAATCATGATGTGTGTAAGGTGTAATGTACATTATGTACCTTAAGTGTTGTGAAGTATCAAAGTTGAGATGTGGCATCTTGAAAATTGGAGGGGTTTAGTAAATACTTCTCTACTAACTGATACTTTCTTTCCAGGCAAAACAAAGCATCCAGACCCTGGATGATGAAAGAAAACTCCTCCAATCACAAATTGCTGCAGTAAGTTGAATTTGTCTTAACACTTGTAGGTCTGTTGCTTTTGCAAGTAAATTAAATTTGATTGTTGCTTTTATTATTCAGGAATACTATTTGATGTTAGGGTTTCAGAGGTAGATGATCTTCAGTTTACACACACACACACACATAAGGCACTTGATGAAAGTTTATTGTAACACTGTACACATATTTGAAAAGCTGTTGCTATATACTGAGTCCTGTTGAAGATGCTTGGTGTTTAACATATTAAGGCAGACAAACTCTCATAAAGTTAGCTTTTAGTGGATGAGATACAGAATACATTGTTCACAAAATTTGCTATGCAATACATGGACATTGATAACAGGTTATGTCATTTGTCCAAGGTTACATGGCAAGTTGGTGGCAGAACTATACTCTGATTCTAGGTTTTTTCTTCCTGCTATGCTGGGCTGCCTCTGTTGGCATGTTGTTTCCATGCTTTAGGATGCTTTAGCTGTTGTCCACGTGGATATTCTAGGGAGTCCATGAAGATGATCTATTGTGTTATGTTAATTGTTACTGACTTCATATGTTTTATACTTAGGCTATAACAACAACCAAGAGCTTTCAAACACATTTGGATTTAATTAAGGCATTGTTTGAAAATTTGCAGCTTCACGAAAGCTTGAAACAGGTTTGTACTCTATAGAGACTCTAGCTTTCAGCTATGTCATTAGAAGCACTTTGGGCATACTTGTGACCAACAACATATTAAGACCTAGAGTAGATATTTTTTCTTGTTATTATCAGAGTAGGACACTTTCTTTACCCACTTGCAAGTGTATATTTTAGGGAGGGGTACACAAGTGTATATTCTTCTGCTACTCTTTCCTGGGAGTGAAAGTAAACCAGCATATTTTATACCTTGGCAATCACAGCAGATAGCAATTACATCCAAACCTTATCTGAGGTTTAATGGCACACATGATTCTGGAGGTAGATAAAATGAGGACTTTATATTTATCCTTTTCTTCCCCATTTATATAGGTAAGATACACTCATTCACATGTATTTTTTCCCAGTAACTTGATAGTTTTTCAGTGGGAAACTTTACATATGATCAGTAATTGCATTATCATAATTCTGTAAGTGCTATATCTGGGTCTTGTAATAGGATTACATTTTCTGTCTCACCAACATTTTCTTTAACATAATTATTTTGTTTCCTATATAGCTACTCATAATTCATCAATACACTGTTTTCAAGAGATGTAAATCTTATAAAATGTGTTTATTTGAGAGGTGGAGATAGAGAAAGTTCTTATCTTCTTGGTTACTCCCCAAATAGTTGTAATTTTAGGCTGAGCCAGGCCAACACTTAGAACTGGGAGCTCACTCTTGGTCTGCCATGTAGGCAGCAGGGATCCACCTTCACGACCCATCACCTACTGACTCTTCAGGGTCGTATTTCTTGGAAAGAGGAAACTGGGTGGACAGAGACTTGAGCCGCTTCATTATCAGAGATACTGGATGTGGATGTCGAGTGGCGCCTTGTTACATGAGAGGCTCAATCCAATTCTTCTTCTTTTTCTTCTTCTTCTTCCTCCTCCTTCCTCCCCCCTCCTCCCTCCTCTCCCTCCTCCCTCCTCCTCCCTCCTCTCCCTTCCCCCTCCTCTCCCTCCTCCCTCCTCCTCCATGCTCCCCCTCCTCCCCCCCTCCCTCCTCCCCCCTTCTCCATCCTCCCCCCTCCTCCCTCCTCCCTCCTTCCTCCTCCTCCTTTTTTTTTTCTCTGATGCTCTTGCTGGGTTTTTTTTTTTTGCCTTCAGACTATTTAATTTTTGGGGAGTGTTACCAAATTAATCTGCCTTTAGGCATTCCCATTTTTATGTCTTAGCTTCTGAGGTCTACTGAGTTTATTACTATTTTTCTGTCACTTTCCATGTTTTGTTTTTACAGTCATCTTTGATGCATTTCCTATTTTACCTATTAAACACTATGCCTCTAAAATAACAAAAAGCAGCAATCTTTTGTCATCTTAATGTCAAGAGCAAGTGATGGTCAACCCAGTGTTAGGCTTCTGATAGAATCAAAAATACACTTTTATATTAAAAAAATGACTTAGATGGCATTGGTTGTTAGAACTACTTTTATGTAGTTTTAATTATCAGTGTTCCTGAAACAAATTATTGTAATAATGATCATTCACTAAGCTTTTATTACTGCATGTTTACATCACTTCTTAGCAGTGTATTAGATAGCATCTAGTCACTAAATTTGATGATTTTTCCTTGGTTTCAATTTTTTATTATTTTTATTGCAAAGTCAGATACTTTGAGAGGAAGGGAGACAGGAAGATCCTCCATCCATTGATTCACTCCCCAAGTGGCCACAATAGCTGGAGCTGAGCTCATCTGAAGCCAGGAGCCAGGAGCCAGGAACCTCTTCTAGGTCTCCCACACAGGTGCAGGGTCCCAAGGCTTTGGGCCATCCTTGCCTGCTTTTCCCAGGCCACAAGCAGGGAGCTAGATGGAAGGCAAGCCTGCCAGGATTAGAACCAGTGCCCATATGGGATCCAGGCGCATTCAAAACAAGGACTTTAACTACTAGGCTATCACACCAGGCCATTTAGTTTCAGCTTTTAGGGCTTACTTTTATTTGAAAGGCATGTTTACAAGAGAGACATGTAGTGTTATAGAGAAAGAGAGACCTTCTCCTCTCTGGTTGACTCCCCAAATGTCTGCAATAGCTGGAGCTTCTTCTGGGTCTCCTGTATGGATTCAAGGGCCCAAGAATTTAAGCCATCCCAGACTGCTTTCCCAGGATATAAGCAGGGAGCTGGATCAGAAGTGGAGCCACCAGTACTTGATTGGATACCCCCAGGGGATGCAGGTCTTTCAAGTGGAGGCCTGACTGGCTGTGCCACAGCACGGGCCCCAGTATTCATTTTATTTTACCTGTTAGCCATCATCTGATTCTTTTGTAATTTTACAGAAAAGGATTTTTGGGGGTGTGATTGTGTAGGATATTCTCCAATGAAGGGCCAGTTTGACAGAGAAATTTGATGTTTATTGTTTGATGGTAAAGTTATGAAGTGTAAGATGTTTCTTTCATATGTATATGGAAAATTTCTTTCATGAATTTATACCTTTTTTTACTTATCTACATAGTCTCTTTTTTCAGCCTAAGTTTGTTACTTTTAAATAAAGGATTTTCTTTCTAGGACAGGCAAAGTAACAGAATGGCAGAGGGATAGAGGGAAATGGAGAGAGATGTGTTTCCAACCATTTTATAGAAAAAAATTCATACTATTAAAAATTTGCATGGATTTTGAAGAATTTTTAGTGACAAAGTTATCCCTAGTCATTTTACATGAACTTTATAAAGTATCTGTGTTTTTGTCTCAGAAAACTTTTGATTTTATATACATATGTAAATGAGTTAAAGAATACTTAAGCCTATTATTTTATACTACCCCAATTTGAAAATTCTTTGCAATAGGAGTCATCTTTCCTGTCTTCTTGTTGTCTGGTATTGACATACCAGCCTTGTAAATGCATCTGTTTACAAACATGTATGATGAATTGCATTTTTTGTTGTGATTTTAGCTTATTGGAGAAGCTAAAATATCAAAACAAGAGCTGAATGGACTTAAAGAGAAAATGACATTTATATGCACTACAATACTGACAGACCAACCTATCAATGACAATGAAAATCAAATTGAGGTAAATGACTCTACTGATGTGTGTGACTGAGTTGGATAGAATTGTATCTTAACTTAGAAACTTAAAAACTTTATTTTCCAAACAAAATAAACTGAAGCAAATCATTGCAATGGCAAATTATGAATTAAATTGCTAGGCTGGAATCTTGACAGTATTCTTACTATCATATAGCTTGCCCTCTGCACCCACAATTTCTACAGCTATAGATTCAGCAAACTGTGCATCAGATCTATTTGAAAAAAAAAATGTATTGTGTCTGACAGATTCTTCTTTTTGTGCTTATTCTCTAAATATATAATGCTATCACTATCTCCATAACAGAGTTACTAAGTATCATTAGCAGAATAGAACTGAGTTAAAATGTAGGCATTTATGGACTGTTTGTGAATAATGCACTATTGTGCATAAGAGACTTGAACATATGTGGATTTTTGCATTTGTGAGTTAGAAGGCTTGTCCTTGAACCCTTCTTTTCGTGGATGCCATGTGAGAAATGTATTGTTTAACTTTTTCTCTAAGCTCAAAGATTGACAGACCTTGAAATACATGTTAAACAGAACAATAATGAGATAGTATCCTAGCACTGTGTGCAAAGCTGTAGACCTTTTCGTTTGGTGCCTCAGACTCTTAAAAGTGTGAGGCAACTGAAGGATGGAAATTGTAGAGCAGAATAGATTTAAGTGGGGCTTTCCAGAGAAATATACGACACAGTCATGTGATATTTTTGTTACAGTGCTAGAAAATTTTTCTGCAATCCAAGAAAAAACTACCCAATGCTGGGAAACGTTTCATGTTCTAATTTGAATACTTCTTAAGAATGTATTTTATCTCAGTTGAACTCCTCACTTATGTTTTCTTTTTAATACATTAAAATTTGTAATCTTTATATCACAGATTGGTCATTATATAAAATATATACATTATGTTAATGATCAGTTTTATTTGTAGCAGATAATCATCTCATACAACATTTTGCCATTTTAAAATATGGATTTAGCAAGAATGAACTATTATAAGATGTTTCAGTAAGAATCACTAGTTTTGGTTTTATCTTATAGAACTTAATAGCCACAACAGCCTTGCCTGGACTTTGTTGTAGCCAGCAGCCAGGAACTCCATCTGAATGTCCAATCAAGGTGGCAGGGATGCTTCTACTTGCACCACCTGTTGGTGCGGCGTTTAGGGGTGAATATGGTCATGGAGGAGAACTAAGAAGAAGTTGGAATCAGGAGATGTAGTGAAGATGGGAACCCAGGCATTCAGATGAGAATATGGGCATCTCAATGGGCTTCTTAACTATTGTGCCAAATACCTACTCTAGGTAGATTTATTTAAAAAGTGTAATTGTACATCCACAAGAAATACATTTGGGCTGGTATTGTGGTACTGTAGGTGAAGCTACCACATACATGAGCATCTCATAGCTCCTTGGTGTAGTGTACTTGGAAAGGCAACAGAAAGATGGCCCAATTACTTGGACCTCTGTCACCCATGTGGGAGACCCAGATGGAGGTCCTGGCTCCTGCTTCAGAATGTTGTGATAATTTGAGTAGCAAACCCATAAATGGAAGAGTGCTTGTCTTCTCCTCTCTGTTGACTTTGAAATAAAGAAGTAAATCAATCTTAAGAGAAAAGAAATAATAAATGCACTAGTGTAAGTTATTACCTTCTGTCTTTTTTTTTTAATCTCTGAACACTTTCTAAAGACGGAAAATTGCTCTGCCATCCTTGGAGAAGATATTACCGATGATGACAGTGTGGAACAAGACATGAAGAGTGACTCAGAAAACGGCACTCCCTTAGGTATTAATTCAGGATTCATCTTTTGATAAAATGATGGCTACTTCTTTGGGTTGTTCGCCTGCAGTCCTTGTTTTTGATACACTGTGCTTTGGCATGTCTGCAACACAGTGTCATTGTCTCCCTTTACATTTACCTTCAGCTGGAGCACCTTCAATCAATCCCTTCAACTCCTAAGAGAGACTTGTAGTCTCCTTCCCTACTGTTCTCCTCACAGCTGATACATGTCTTCCTTACAGCAGTTTTAAAAAATTAATACCATAATCATTTCGGTGCTTGTTTTTCTCCCTATTGTAGGCTAAACAAATGGGTAGGTGACATGCTCAAAATATGAGTGCTACATAAAGCACTAATTCATAGCTCAAGATTTTTATTAAGTTAAATTATTACACTACTTTGGATCATCACAGTAGTTTTTACCATTACCCATTGCAGTCGACCTGCCAAATATTGGGTTAGCTGAAGCCATTCACTGTGTTTTCAAACCAGTTCTGATGACTTTGGTTTTTTCTTTAAGTGACATCTAGGGGCTGGCATTGTGGCACAGTGTTTTAAGGTGCCACCTGCAATGCTGGCATCAATATGAATACTTGTTTGAGTCCAGCCTGCCATACTTCCTTTCCAGCTTCCTGCTAAAGTAGCTAGAAAGACAGTGGGAAATGGGAGATGAAAGCACCTGTGTCCCTGCTGCCCACAAGGGAGACCTGGAAAGAGCTCTGCGTTCCTGGATGCTGTTTGTCCCAGCCCTGGCTGTTGATGTGTTAGGGATGTGAAGCAGCAGAAGAAAGTTTGGTCTCTGTCTCTGGTTCTCCTTTACTCTCCCTCCCTCTCTATAACTCAGCCATTCAAAGAAATACATCTTAGAAAATATTTTATTTTGAAATTGTTAGAGATTTACAGGAAATTTAAAAGTAATATAGACAGATCTCATGTTCCTTACAAGTTTCCTTCCTTGATGGTTCTTCCAAATGTTATGCTTTTTCCCCCCTGAACTACAGCTCAAGTAATAAATACATTCATGAAGAAAGATGTGATTTTTTTAAATTGTGAAGGATTTATGTATTTATTCATTTACTGAAAATGAGCGATGACAGACAAGAGATGGGTGTTGAGAGATCTTTTATTACTGATTCAGTCCCCAAATGCCCATATCAGCTGGGGTTGGACCAGACGGAAGACCAGGAATTGATCCAGGTCTCCTAAGTGGTTGGCCAGAACCCAAGAATTTGAACTTTGATCTGTTGACTCCCTGGTACATTAATAGGAAACTGGACTGGAAGTGGAAGGTGTACTTAAAATGGTGTGTGTGTGTGTCTGTGATACAGCGATATGGCAAGAGAAAATTGCTTCTCATAGTAGGCTTATTTAGTAAGGGGAATATTGCATGATTTTAGACTTGAAACTGACTTGTTCTGAATCTCACATTTATTATGTCCTTTTTTTTCCTGTAAGTATACAGCTTATAAAAAAACTGAATTTATGGGTGAGACAAATTAAGAGGTTAACAAAAAAAAATAAATATAAAGCGATATTTATAACATTTCTTTTATAGTCAGTTTGAAGTTTGAAGTTTGAAGTTGGGTTTTAAAAAGCATCTCATTTAAAAAATTTTAAATCACAGAATTTATATTAGTAAAGTATTGAAGGAAATATTTGAATGTCAATAATGATCATTTTTGAATAGAGAAGCATGGGCAGTTTATAATCTAATCTGTATTTTCAAAATTCTACACTAAATGAGCATTATCTCTAATAATGAAACACTGTTTTATAAATAATTCTCGGGCCTGGTGCGGTGGCCTAGTCCTCACCTTGAACGCACCTGCATCCCATATGGGCTCCGGTTCTAATCTTGGCAGCTCCACTTCCCCTCCAGCTCCCAACTTGTGGCCTGGGAAAACAGCCGAGGTTGGTCTAAATCCTTGGGATCCTGCACCCGCGTGGGAGACCTAGAGGAAGTTCCTGGCTTCTGGGTTCATATTGGCTCAGCCCTGGCCATTGTGGTCACTTGGGGAGTAAATCATTGGACAGAAGATCTTCCTCTCTGTCTCTCCTCCTCTCTGTATATCTGGCTCTGCAATAAAAATAAATAAATCTTTTTTTTAAAAAAAAATACTCAACATCAATTTAATAAATGTTTTTAGCAGTGGAATAAGTAGCTTAACTTTTAAATGGATTCCAAAATTTTTTAAAAGTACAGATATACATAGTTTTGTGTGTATTCAATCATTTATTTTTAAGATATTTACTTAAAAATTCCTTGCATTTTCATTTAAATAAGTAGTGAGTATTTTAGGATAGTTATGTACTCAATACATGTAATTACTAAAATTTTTGACTTATTAATACGATTTTGTATTTTTTCTTTTCATTAAGGTTGTTTTAGTGATTTAGTTTGTGGTAGTGATTCCTGCCACATTTTGGAAAATATATCTTTCCTTCATTCTATCATCAAATAATACACTGATTTTGAAGCACTCAGATTATTTAGAATTGTTAGTTTTCATTTTTATAGATTACTGTAGGTAAATTAGCAGTTGAAGGTAGGTTAAAGTTTATACTTTTCTCTCAGGCATAGTTTGGTTTAAGTCTAGAGGACATCTGAGTATTTATTAGCCAAAAGGTCCAAATTCCTTGTATGATTTATAACACATATTATGTTTAAGTTAAAAGTTATTGCTGAATAGAAATATAATACTATTGAGAGGCAAATTTTTTACTAGATAAAATGGATATTACTCATTGTTATGGAAATAGTTTAAGGAACTCTTGAAAAAAATGCTTTTAAAAGCCTTTTTTAATGCATTTTAGCTTCTAGGTTGAATAATAGATGCTAAATTCAATGGGGGTTTTTGAGGATTGTATAAGAAAATATGAAACAAATATTTAAAATAGTAGATCTAGATCTTTAAACTATTGAAAAGCATTAGATGTTCTATTGTTGGAGCCATTTTAATTTTGTTAATTTTGTCATTAACTTATTAATTTGGTAACTTTTGCCCTCAGATGTTAGTGTGTAACTTAAAATATTCCTTCTGTTATGACCTAAAATTTTCTTTAGAACATATTGAAAGTCATCTGACTGAACAAATACCTTTGAAGTCAGAAGGGACACAATTTGGAAGTGAAATTGGGACACATCCGCAGGAAGTCCCAATGATGACTGAAGTGTATCAAGGAAATGACATGATGCCATGCAGGTAATAAAAATCATTGCCAACTCCATTGGATGACAAGTAAAATAGCCTTTGAAAGCAGAGTCATATATTGTATGTTCAAATTTCTGTGATTACTGAATATTCTTAATTTATGATTAGATTTGCTCATTCATTTTTTAGGGTGGAATACTGTTCACCCATTGGAAAGTCTGATATTCTACCATCTGCAACAAAGTGGTCCCAAACCATCTACCATTATGCTCACTGAAAAAAAGCCAGTACCAAAGGGAACATGTGTTTTCTCTGATATAAAGAAACTTTCATGCAACATAGACGTTAAATAGCTATATAGGTAAACATGTATATACATACATTCCCTCTGATGAACTGTGGAATGGAGAGTAGCGTAGTGGGAAGTGAAGATCCACTGCACAGTGTGTCTCTACTCCTGAATAAAAGAACTCTCAATGAAAGCAGTTAAACATACCTTGATAATAGGATGCTGGACTTTCTACCATTGTCTATACCTACAATGTGTGATACATTTAAATTGCAGAATGCTGGATGTGTGATTGTTGCTGAAGGGCCATACTGTTGTAATAACATGGGGGAAAATGGTGGGGAGGGGGACTGGGTAGTGGGAGGGTGGAAAGCATGTGCCTATGGAACCATAAAAATAAAACACACACACACGCACATATATATATATATATAATAAATTTTAAAAATATTATTTGACCTTAAGATAGTTTCTTTAAGAGAGAAACTGGGGCAGATAACAGAAAGAAAGTGTTGAAAGTACTATTGAAAGTTTTGAAATAGTTCATAAAACCTTGTGTAATTTCCAGGAATTGGCTATTCAGTATGTGATTGCCTTAAATTAAATAATATTTGAGACTACGTCAGGGAATCTGAGCATGTCTGGTTTCAGTATTCTTTATACACATCTCCAATGTATGGAGTATCTCATTTAGAAAATTTTAAGTGTCAGTTAAATTTTAAATCCCTTATACACAACTCCAATATATGGTAAACTGATTCCTGTACCCTGTGCGAATTGTTCCTATGGAAGTATTCCTTGTCTTATTAACTAAGAGGAGTTAATTTGCCTAATTGATCAGGGTGACTTCCTAAGCCATTGCTGGCTTCTGTTTTGTTATATCCTGTATTGATAGGTATTTTATGGCTTTATTTAAAATGCTGGAAAGGAACTTCTTAGGAAGGAAGAATTATTTTTGGCTAATATGCTGTAGGTATAGCGTCCAAATTAAGTGGATTGATATTTCTTACTACTGTATTGGAAATATTACTAGTAAATTACTAGCACTTTTCCAAATTTATTGTTGGAGAGACTGAAAGGCTAGAACCTGATAGATAAGTGTGCTGCTTGAAATATTTGAAGTAAGATACGACCATGTATTGGTCATATCAGCAGGGTTTCTTTTGCATTGATACTCTAATAGGCCCTTTCAAAATCAAGAAGAGGGTACATAGATCTGTTGTCTCATTGGAACAGGTGTCAATTAATGACCATCTGCAGGCTATGGAGTCTTCAAAACCACTCTTTTCTCCCATATCCATATTCATTATGAGTTGTTTCCTAATGAGGTGATTTCATTTTTTTATACTCGCATGATGCCTCATATATAGTATCTCTTTCTAACCAGTATTTGCTATAGTGTGTAGGATGTAATACATTTATGAATCTCCCTCAGGATTTCTTCCATAGTTAAGTCACTAAAATTCAATCCAGATGGACAGTGTAGTATCAAAGAATCACTACCTGTGAGCCCTGCATGTGGATCATATCACAGTCATGCATTGCACACTGTTGTTTGGGTCAGACAGTATATATGTGGGTGGTCCCTAAAGTTTAAATTACCTGGTGACATGATACCTATGTCAAATTTAGTGTATTTTCACTGTTCTGTAGGCACAGAGATTCCCGCTTCATACCTCATTCTGAACTACTGTATTATAACAATAGTATCCTATAGCAACAATCACAAGTCTATGATTTTTCTGTTTAAGTTTATCTTGGCTTTGTAGGTATAGACAATGCTAGAAAATCTCATATGCTATTGTCAAAGTATATTTAACAGTTTCATTGTGAGTTCTTTTAGGGAGAAGAGGTGCATATTGGAAAGTATCTTCAATGATAAATATATGTATGTATATGTTAGCTTAGATATTGATCTGGTATTTTGCGTGAAGGTTGACATATCAGAGTGAGTATGTGATGTTTGTCCTTTGGGGATTGACTTATTTCACTGAGAATAATGGTCTCTAGCTGGGACCATTTTGCAGCAAATGGTAGAATTTGATTTCATTTCGGTGTCTATTATTCCATGTAGTAGATCTACTATAGTTTCTTTATCCATCTTTTGAAAGGCATCTGGGTTGTTTCCATGCCTTCACTTGTATGGATCATGCTGCTATAAATATAGGGTTGCAGGTCACTTTTTCATATGCAGATTTCACATTATTTGGATTTTTTTCAGTATTGGACTAGCTGGACAATATGGTAGATTCACTTTCAGTTGTCCTAATACTCTGCATACTGACTGACAAAGTGGTGGCACCAGGTTGCATTCCCACCAACGGTGAAACAGGGTACCATTCTTCCCACATCCATGCCAGCACCTGTTGTGAATAGATTGACAAATATAGAGCATTCTCACTGGTATTTGCTGGAATGGTAATGTGGTTTTTATTGGCATTTCCTGAATAAATAGGGAGCAGAACCCTTGGAGCCTATGCCACACTGGGGACCCTAGGATGGCATTGGAGGGCCATTCCCTATCCCCAGGTGCTGAAGCAGTTGAGAGTCTGGGTGTTGCTCCCCTCCCATTCCCTGTTTTCCAAGACACAGAAAGTAGAAAAAATTTGAAACGATGGTCTCATCTACTTTCCCCTAATCCAGGACGCTTCCCACCCTAATCGACTGTGTAAACAAAATAAAAAATAAAATGTATATAAAGAAAAAAAATTATCTGCATTTGTATTGCTTAGTGGGTTGTAGTATTTTTGTAGTGCTGTTTCAGTCTTTAAGCAAGATCATTACATGTAAGGCCTAAGGATAGATTCTGGCACAATCTCAGGGCTTCAAAAGCCACTTACCATTGCAAGAAGTTTGCACACTAATAAAAATATTACTGATGATACTACTAACATAATTAACTTTGGGTACAGTATGATTTTGTTACTTTCTGATCAGACCCAGAAGCCAACTCAAGATTTAAAAGTGATATAAAATGATTCATTTTCTTATTTGAAAATCAGCATTAGAGAGAGGGCGAGGGACCTTGCATCTGCTGGTTGAAACTTCACATACCTGCAGCAGCCAGCGCTGTGCCTGGCTGAGGAGCTGCATGAGGGATTCCCACATCATTAACTACCAATCTAAAATGACTTAAACATGGTTTATTGTGACTTACTCCTGTGTAACAAATATAATGTTGCTTTATATGGGAAGTCTGGATAAATGCTATGTATTCTCATAATTTCATTTTTGCACCTTTTAAATTAATTTCTATGTGAAATTCCTACACAAAACTTTGGCATCTGTTGTGATAGCAGTGGTATTTTAGATCATTTGCATTAAAATTTGAGTTTATAATGTTAAATGCTATGTTTATATAGCAGTTTTATGCCGTGTTTGTAATGATAAGAATGGAAATACTTTTGGGAATCACCAATTTTGATATAGTTAAGCAATAAAATTCAATAAAATTGTTTTATGATGTGTATTAAGGGAAATGTGTAATATTTTGCTTAAGGAAATTGCTGGTAGAAGAAAATTGCCAACTAAACAAAGAAGATCATATTTTCAAAGTGGCTGATAATCTTAACTGTGAGACAGCAGCAGTCAACAGTTACCGGTATTAAATGCTTTTTCTTTTGTGAGTTGGAGAGTAGCTAAAAGCTCACTACCAGAAAAATCAGAGAAAATGCACAGTTAACATTATTTGGATAGGTATATGAAATTTTTAAAAATTTATTCAATTTTCTTGGAAAGGCAGATTTACAGAGAGGAGATACAAGGAGTAAAGATCTTTCATCGGCTGGTTCACTCAAGTAGCTGCAATAGCCGGAGCTGAGCTGATCCAAAACCAGGAGCTTTCTGAGTCTTCCACATGGTTGTAGGGGCCCAAGACTTTGAGCCACCCTTCTTTTCCAGGCCACAGGTAGAGAGCTGGATGGGAAGTGGAGCAGCTGAGATAGGAACTGCTGCCCAAATAGGATCCCTATGATTTGCAAGGTGAAGATTTAGCCATCACACTAGGCTGTTTAAAAGTCTCTTTTCATTTATTTATTTTATTTGAAAGAGGTACAGAAAGACAGATAAAAGTTAGATTGGCTTGGCCACATGACCAGAAATAGAGCTCCTGTAATCTGAATGAGTGGCCTATATGAGATTATGAGATTATGGTGCCTCAGAGGGAGACTTCTCCCATTATGCCACGGAGTCCGCTGTGTTTACAAGATTTTAAGTCCAGCTTTAACCTTGGATCCTTCTTCAGTTGACCCAAGGAAATAATGTAAAAGCTATAGACAAAAGGCAAGATTCAGCTGTATGTGAATAGTTGTGCATCACACAAAAAGCAAAGTTGGATTTTATCTGAAAGATTTAGCTTGATAGTCTTTTTTAATTGATTCATGTATTTGAAAGGCAGTGAACAGAAATGAGGAGAAACATGGAGCAAGGAACAATTAGAGAAAGGATGAATGAATGAGTCTTTTACCTGCTGACTCATTCTCAATGACCACAGCTGTGGGTGGGACAGTCCGAAACAAGGAGCCAGAAGCTTCCTGAGGATCTCCTACATGGGCCCAAACATGTAAACCATCTTTCTCTACGCTCCCAGGCACGTTAGCAGGGAGCTTGATAATGTGGGACAGGTGGAACTTAAATGAGTGCCCATGCGAGATGTGGGTGATGCAGTAGCATAGCAGCCTTTGACCACCTCGTCACAGTGCTGTCCCCATCATTTTAATCTTGCAAAGGTAATGAATAACATTTGTCAAATAGAGGACATTAATTTTCTATGATCACATGAAGATTTCAGATGTCCAAATAAGCCTCCCTTGATCAGACTTAAAGCAGATATACACACAGTCCAAATCTTGGGATGACCTTTGTTTCAGGAGTGCCTAAATACTAGAATATTAACATCAGATCATGTTTTTTTGGAGAACGTGATAATTCCTCATGTTTATTTCTCAACATATATAGTTTTGGGAGTTTTTTGCTAAGAATAGAAAACTCTTGACGTAAATAATGTTTTATGAGTGCCCAGGGTATTGTGCTTATACATTAATGTAAAAAGAATTTTTTTTCATAGATGGAGAGTCAAAGACCTTGAACAAGAATTGGAAAGAACAATTGATTATTTTCAATTTCAGGTATGTGTGTGTGTGCATGCACATGTGTGTACCATTCATTATTACCAGGTACAGGTGTGTGTGTCTGTGTGTGTGTACATGGATGTGTGTACCATTCTTTATTACCAGGTACAGTGTGTTGTGTGCACACATGCATGTGTGTACCATTCATTATAAACAGGTACAGTGTGTGTGTGTGCACACGTGCATGTGTGTATCATTCTTCATTACCAGCTGCAGGTGTGTGTGTGTGTGTTTCTGTGTACCATTCATTACCAGGTATACATATGTGTGTGTGCATACATGCATGCATGTACCACTCTTTATTATCAGGTACAGGAGTATGTGTATGTGTGTGTGCACATGTGCATGCATGCACCATTCTTTATTACCAAGTACAGGTATGTGTGTGCACACACATGCATGCATGTGTCATTCATTATAATCATGTTTAGGTATTGTGTACGTGTGTGCAAGCACATGCATATATGTAGGTCCTAACACCTGAGTGTTGAATCAAAAGAGAAAATGAATTGCTCCATCAGTTGTACACTTTTGTTTAGAATGTCACATGTGGCTAAGACATTTCAACAGTTTCAGGATTTCAAAGAGCTTGACACAAGAATTCTTAGGTATCATGTCTCCTGCTTTGTTGTAAAAGTACATCAGATTTCACAAATGAAAATTATTGACTAAAGAACCTAAAGTGGAAGTGTACTAATTATATTTTAATTGTCTTCACATATACCTATAATACATGATGTGTACATGAAAATTTGCATCAATATTGTTGTTACTGATGTTAGTGATATTTGGAATAGTTTTGAGTTGAGTTATTTCCTAAGCAAATGATAGGTATGTTTTTATACAAGAAAAGTATACATTTAAAATATCCTGTTTTTCAGATTATTTATATGAAGAAAAATGCAAATGACAATTGGGTAAGTATCAAATTCCCATAAAACTTTTTACCTTTTATAAATCAAGTTATGATTTTACTTCTAGAAGATAATACTGAGCAACTAAATTGAAGAAAATAAATTACTGTGTAAAAGAATCACTGTATTCTAATTGCACCAAAAGTGGAATTACCCTTCTTGTGAGAATTAACACATTGACCAATCCATACAGTCTAGTTTTAGCACGTTGCTATTTCGAAAGGAACCTATACTGTCCGCAAGGGTCAGAAGGATGTGATGTGCATATACAAAGATCATGGTCACAGATTCACATTTTTGGGGCATTGGATTACCCCTTGTTATTTATGAAGAAACAAAGTTCTCTGAATCATTTTATTCGTTTGTAAACAATGGGGTGGATAAAGCGTTAAGTTAACTAAGCCCCTTCTAGTTCTAAAATTCAGAGTTCTTTAAATATTTATTGAGTTACTCACTACATATTAAGAAGTGGATGATTGTGAACACTGGTCTGTGCTGCAGAGGAACTGCATGAGGTTATGAGGTGTCTTTCGGGGAGTCCCTGACACAGGTGGAGGAGGCTACTTTTGCGCCTTTTAATGTTCTAGGCACTGTACTTGAAAATAGTGTGAAATAACGTCCATTAAGTCCACTTAATAACTGTGAAGTAGATTTTATTATTACAGATTTTATAGATGAGACAACAGCCCAAGGTCACATGACTAGGAAGTGAAAAGTAGAGATTGCAATCCTGATCTTTCAGAGCCTAAGTCTTGTGCATTTTCTGTCACTTTGCATTGAATTTATTATTTAGTAAGTTTGACTTTAAGTTAAAAGATACAGAAAGTGTGCCATCTAGATTTCAATGAAGCAGTATTTGTCACATCCACTACAAATAGCATATACTTACTGAAAGTTCAGATCAGGGCAGTTATTTGACCTAGCATTTTGGATGCCAGTTAGAATGCCTGCATCACATACAGGGTATTTCTCTTGAACTGTTCCTTCAATTTCCTTACTTCCATCTTTGCCCTGGCCCAGTTCCAGCTCATGTTGGATTTGGGAAGTGAAGCAGAGTATAAGGAGTTTATTCCATCGATCTGCCTCCTCACAAAAATAAATATGGCAACCCAAATTCAGATGATGTACAAAGCATGCATTTACACACATTTTGAAAATATTTCTAAGATTTGTTTACTTATTTGAATGATAGAGGGGGATGCAGAGAGACATTGAGCATTCTTCCATCGGCTTGGCTGGTTAACTGTCCAAAATGGCCACAAAAAGTGTCTAGATCTGATTGTATCCAGGATCTAGGAACTCCCCATGCAATCTCCTATGTGGTTGCAATGAGCCATCATTCCTTGCCTCTAGATCACATTGGCAGGAAGCTCTGAATGAAACTTAGAGTAGCTGTGACTTGAACCAAGTTCTCTAATATGCATGTTGTCTCTAGTCCTGTGGTGCCATGAGGATTACTAAAAGCTCATATGAGCATTTCACAAAAAGTGGAGTACATTATATCCTATCTATGTAGCCTTATTTCTTAATGTGTTACAGGTGTATTTTTGCCTTTCTAAAACCGTTTTTATATCATTTTATGCTACAATTCCATAGGCCCTGAGATTTCCCTTACCCCTTTCCCAAGTTCCCTTCCCCTACTGAGTTCCCCTATATTATTACTATAACACGCAATACATAAACAGCCATATGTCCATCATTGTAGGCATGGACCATGGCAAGGAGCCCAACTGTGTAGCCTTATTTCTTAATGTGTTACAGGTATTTTTTAAACAAATATTTCATAATTTATTTTAAAAAGTCATGTTCAATTAATCTGTTCGTTTTTCATTCTTTCCCTTGTAATTTCAAATAATTTTGGTTCCACATATCAATAGGTCAGTAGTTTATTTTAGTAATTATCTTTGGCATGATTTCTTAGTAAAAATTTGTTATATCATTACGTGTAGGAATAATATTTACACATGTATTTTTATATGATGGCAAGGTTTACAAATAAGTGATTCATTTTGTAAATATTTATGTGGTTTATTTCTGCAAGCTGTTTCTACCATGCAGTTCACTTTTTAATAAATACCAGAGTAATTACTTTTATTTTTTAAAAATGCAGATTAATTTCTTTTTATTTGTAATAAATTATAAATTAAGTGACTTTAACTATACTTATGTGATAAGCCTAGTGAATCATATGGTTTTCCCAGTCCAAAGTTTCACAAAATGATTGTGCAAATGATGTGGAGATCTCTCAGAATGAGGTTAACCTTCCACATGAATGGTTGTGATTATTACATGCTGTTTATTCACTTGGTTGTGCAAGCTTTGTTCTCTGTAACATTTGATTTTATCTTTACCTCGTACTAAATAAAATGGGATATGATTTATGCAGCACCATGAACTTACTGGAAGTACAACATGCATTGATAATTTCATCTACTTTTTAAAATAGCATTTAACCACATGCTGCAAAACTGTTTTAGACCTTTATGGTTTCACAGAATCATAGTGAATTTTCTGTAGAGATGATCGCCTTGAGGCAAATATACAAAGCTGCCATGTGTAATGATTCTGAGTCTCTGTTGCCATTGCCTGAAGCTTGCATCCTCCCACATTGCCCTTAGCATATTACTTGACTCATCAAACAGTCCTCCATCTCACATCAGAGGGCAGCATTCATTGGCAAGTGCACAAGTCATCTCCAGTTTTAGGCCCATGTCATCTGCTTACCTGAAATATTTCCTTTTCCAAAAGATCCTTCAACTCAAAATGTTTTATCTGCATTTCATTTCAGGGGATGCATACATTGACAGCGATATTTGTATGCTGTAGGATGTTCATGCTCATTTTCATCTAACATTTGTCTGCATGTTTCTCCATCTTTTGTTATTTTTCAGTGGGCAGCTCGGTTTGCCGAGAGAGAACTCCATGACTTAAAGAAAGAGTATGTTTGTAAAAGGAAAAGGTAAGTTTCTTAATGGTAACACTTAACAACTTTTAGCTCTTTTATTGTTACTTTCTTGATTAGATAATATTATAGGCTAAATAATGAAATTTCAGTGATTCCAGCATTTTTTCATTGTAAAGTATTTACAATTTTTAAATGCTTAAATTACCTGACATATAAGTTGAAAGAAACTTCATTGATTTTTATGTATACTTTTATGTTTTTCAGTATTTAATATGGACTAAGCTAGTCATTTATTCTAGGATTACTAATTGAGAAACATGCTTAAATCTCCAGACTGAACAAGTATCTTTGCAGTGAAAAAGGCAAAAATTCAGAAGCTTCAGGAAAAATTTAAATAATAAGTGTATAAAGAAAGTGAAACAAAATGTCATCAGTGACAAAGAGTATAGGACAAGCTGCACTGGATGCCAAGAAAACTAGACTCCAAAGCCTAAGTGTATATTTCATATTCTGTTTCTGTGATTACTAGACATTCACAATTCATGATTCATTTATAAAATATTATTTGATCTTTAACACTTTCCTCAAGAAAGTATTGAAAGTAATATTTGACATTCTAATCTATTACACAAAGGCTTGTGTAATCATTTTCATGTGAATACTTACTGTCTGATCACCTTAAATTAGATCACAATTGATGCTATCTGACTGGGTCAGGGGATTCAGTTCCATTTAATTTTGCACTCATCCATCTCTAATATGTATAAAGCTGACACCTCTCCTTTGTGCTAATTGCTCCTGCCCAGATATTCTATGTCTTAGTTAAATATTCATTTGTCTAGTTTGTCAGGGTGAATCCTCAAGCTATACTAGACTTCAGTTTTTCTATCCTATATTAATAAGCTCTTTATGACATTTTAAATGCTAGAGAGGAACTTCTTATTAAGGAAGATTTCTTTTGCCTAATGGGATGGAAGTACATTATTCAAAATTGAGTGGCCTCATGGGTTCTGGCTTGGTGAGGGTGGAGAACAGTGTAGAGACCATTTATCATGGAGTGGGTCAGGAATCAGAGAGAGACTGGAAACATACTCTGCTTCTATAACTTTCTCTCTCTAGAGATCTGCCTTCTCTTGGCAACCATTCAGGGACCTACAACCTTTCTTTAGGTGCAACTAGCTTCTAGATGATATGATTTGATTCTGCCTCCACCATCAATGAGCTATCATTAATCATTAGCCTTTCTACTTTGAAAATAGAAGATTGAATTCAGGGAGGCAAATAATAACATTTTTTACTCATTTTATAAATGTAATTTGACCACTTTTATGGTCTCTGCCCTCTTTTTATGTGTTTATTTGGAGATTCCCAGTGCCGCTCTCCTTCCTCTCTCCTCATTCTACCCCATACTATTTTCTAGTATGTTATTACAGTAGTATTACTCTTTAGCAACAGCCATGAGTGCGTCATTTGTTGTTGAAGTGTATCATGGGGTTGTAGGTATAACTAATGATATAGAATCTAGTATCAGACTGTCACGGTGTACTTGACAGCCTTACTTGGAGTCCTCCTTTCAGTTGGGAGTAGAGATGCAAACCAAAACATATCTTACATTACTGATGTGCCATCCTCCATTTTCAGATTCATCTATTGGAATATATGTCTATACTTTTTACCCATATTTCTATTCTTTTTGTATTTTGTGTGAGTTTTTCTCATCAGAGAAAATATATTATTTATTTTGGGGGAAACTACATCCAAAAAGTAGATGCACCACATTGTTTTTGTTTTGTATAACCAATTCCACTTTCAAAGGGTACCTGGATTGTTTCCATTTCTTTGCTGTCATGGATTGTGTTGCTGTAAATATAGGTATGCAGGTCACTTTCTCATATTCCGATTTCAATTCATGTGGATATATTCTCAGAAGTGGGATGCCTCAATCATATGGCAGATCAGTTTCCACTTGCCAAAGCACTCTCCATACTGATTTCCATAGTGGCTTTACAAGGTACTCTCTCCACCAAAATGGAGCAGGTGTGCCCTTCTCCCTCATTCTTATGAGAGGTGGTATTAGTAGATTTCTGTGTGTAGGTCTTTCTCACTGGAGTGAGGTGGGACCTCAGTACTGTTTGTATTTGCATTTCTCTAATGGCTATGATGCCTGAGCGCTTTTTCATGTCTGCCAGCCATTTGAATTTTTCCTTTTGACAAATTCCTGCTCATGTCCTTCATCCATTTCTTAATGGAGTTGTTTGTTTGGCTGTTGTTTGAGTATCTGATGCTCTCTCTGTAAATCTTGGATGTTATTCCACTATCTGTTGTATATTGTGCAAAGATTTTTTTTTTCCATTTGGTTGATTTACAGACTGTTTTTCTCCAAGCTGCCTACTATTATTCTGGTGTAATCCATTACCACTTATACCTGAGTCATTCCAATAGCTTCATGAGATCTTCCTGTTTTCATTGTTGTCTTCAAAGAATCATTCCCTGGCTACATAATTAAAACATTATGTGAAACCCCTTTTCCTATTCTATCCTTTATATTTTTCATAGCCCTTATTATTTTTGTTTGTTGTCCTTATTGTCCTGTGAATGTTTGTTAAAAGCGTTTTCACTTTTAAGGTAAACTTTTCTCCTGTTTTGTCTGTGTCTAAAGCTATGCAAGCCTGAATTCATGTGAGACTGAAGCCAGAAACCGAGAGCTTCTTTCAGAGCTCCAGTTGGGTACAGGGACCCAGCTACCTAAACACTCTTGTGCTGTTTTCCAGGCTGTATTTGCAGGGAGCTTTATTGGAGACCTGGAAATAGCAAGGTCTCAAACAAGCACCCATATGGAATGCTGGTGTCACAGGCAGAGGCTTAACATACTATACCACAGTGCCAGCCTCAGAGATTTCAATTATGAAATATTTCTGTAGCTCATGATTTTCATCATAAAGGGCAATAAAATACAACAATTTGATACTTCATTAGTAAATTAATTACTAAATTAATGAAGGGCATTCCAGGCTAATTTTTAGTTTCTGTTTTAAAAAATTTCCTGCTTGCTAACATTTGTAATATAACATCAGTGCTAACTAGTAATTTATTAAGCATATATTTCCAGCTGAGATTGAGCAAGGCAAAATAAGTTTCAGTTCTCATTGTATAAACAAGTGTCTAATACACAGTATGTATTGTGCCACGTTTCAGTGGTTGTTAGTTAATTAGCTACTTTGATCCCCAAGCATAGTACAGAAATGTCTTCCACTGTTCCTAAGTGTAAGAATGATACTATGTTTTTTAAAGAGGATGTATTTGTGTCAGATAATTTTTGTTTTGGCATTAATTACAGGGCTATTGACTCTGAGCCCAATGTTAATAAGTCAATAATACTATATTAAATGAATCACAACTAAAGCAAACCTGTAACATAGTAAGTATTGGTTGACTGATGAAAGTGTTTTGTTATAATATAGCGTGATTGTTGCCTTGTGTTATCCTTAGAAGTACTTATACACCATTTAATACTTCAGGATTTTATCACTGATAAAGTATTTTCTTAATTCCTTTTATGGTCTAAAGTTAAATACCAGGGAACTCAGAATTACTGAGGGAAAGAGAAAGAAATTTATCAAAAGAGAGCAAGGAAGATGAACTTGCTGCTGGTTCATTCCGCAAAAGTCTGCAAGGCAACAGAACTTCTCCCGGAACAGAGATCTATCTACTGTTTCCCCTCCTAGGAGAGCTGAAATAGTCAGGGCTGGGGCAGAGCACACAAGCTTCAACCTGGTCTCCCACTTGGGTACTAGGTATCTCAGATATCAGCTACCCTTCTACAGGAGCTGCTTTAGTCATTAAGATGAGTATCTGCAAGGCGTATGGGCAGCTTATGTAAAATCTAAGGGCTCTATAAGTACTTATTATTGCAAATAGTATGCACACTAATAAAAATAGGCAGCACTGATTATACTACTAGCAGAATTTACTTTGGGTGTTGCATAATTTTGCTTCTTTCTGATTTGAACCAGAAGCCAACTCAAGATTTAAAACTGATATAAAATCATTTATTCATTTACTTATTTGAAAATCAGCATGAGAGAAAGAGCAAGAGAGAGAGAGAGAGAGAGAGAGAAACCTTGCATCTGCTGGTTGATACTTCACATACCTGCAGCAGCCAGCACTGTGCCTGGCTGAGGAGCTACATGTGGAATTCCCACATCATTTACCACCAATCTAAAACAACTGGAACCCAGTTTATTGTGGCTTACTCCTGTGTACCAAATATAATGCTGCTTTATATAGGAGTGGAAAAATAGTATTTGTATATGTTATTTCATTTATTTTACCTTTTTAAATTGCATTTCTTTTATGACACAATTTCAAAGACTTTGGGGTTTCCCCAGCCCCCCCGTACCCTCCCCCATGGTGGCTTCGTCCACCTTGTTGCAGTATTATAGAAAAATCCAGTCATGATTCCTTCATTGCAAGCATGTACCATGCGTTGAGTCCAGCATCTTATTGTCCATGTAAATTCAACAGTTTTGAGAATCAAGATGGCGGAATAGGGTATGGACACATTTAAATGGATGGAAAAACATTTAATCAGGATGAAGCAGAGAGGACATATTTCAGGAAGTAGGAAAGGACAGAACAGCAGAGGGGTACCTGGAAACTGACACACACAGGAAAGCACAGGGTACAGCAGTGTGGTGTTGCAGTGACTGATACTCCAGCACTGCATTCTGAACTCCACCAGCCGTCAGAACTCCAGCAGCAACCAGGTGGGAAGAGACTTTCACTGGGAGCTCGGGACCTGTCCGTCCTGCTGGTCTGTTTGACCAGGAGCAGAAACAGAGCAGCAGATCTCAGATGGGCAGTGCGAGAACAGGGTGGATTTCACAGCCTGGTCAGATCCCTAGAGCCGAATTGGGCGCCATTTTGCATAAGGGGGAAAGGGCAGGGGACAGGATGGAGCATGCGCTGAGCTGGGAGTGAACTCATTTCTGGTGAAATGACTTGGTGAACTGCAATGATGTGCCATTCTATGGGTTCCACCCGGGGCAGGTGTGGGTAGCCCTTGGATCTGACAGCCAGCAGATGAAGAACTCTAGTAGCGATACATCAGGCGCCATTTTGCACACTGTGGCAATAGCTTTGGGACTGCAGGGGACAACAGTGAACTGCGCATGTGCTGAGCTCGCGAGAACTCACTGAGTTCAGTGGATTGCACTGGTCCCGCAGGAAAATAATACCGACTGTGGCATGGTATCGGCCAAAATAGGTCCGCGTGGCACCCAAACGTAATGTCCAACAGGTTCCGACAAGATCAGTGCCACCAACAACCTAACTCTATAGGACGCCTGGTGTCTTGCTAATCCTGGTACCTGCTCAAACCGAAAGTTGGATAAAGGTTTCAGAGACAACGGTGCAGCCTCAGCACTCTCTCACAAGAGGAGGAAAGTGGTGAGCCAGGAGCCGGAGCTATGGAGACCACGGTGGAAATCTAACATAAGAACCCAGACCTGGAACTCGCTGGAGGTTGTGGCACAAGTGGCTGCAAGCAAAAAGTTGTGTATCAACTGCAATAAGTAAAATCACATTTTAGGTCTGTGGGTGACACAGCTTAGAAACCTGTCTGAAGGAGAAGACTTTGCTAACCAGAAGTGCAATGATCAAGAGCAAAAGAAGAGACAAAGGCAGAATGAATATTACCGAAAACTCCCCTGCAAAGGAGCATAACGCTATGCCAACCTCAGGAAGACATCGAGAAAATGGGGGACACAAAATCCATAAGGCTCATTTTAAAGATTCTGATCAAAAATGAGAAGCTCATGCAAGAGTTCAAAGAATTTAAGGTAGCAACAAAGTAAATCGAGGCTGATATATCAGAAATTAAGAACACAGTAGAGCAAATTTATGAAGCAAGCAGAAGAAAGAATCTCAGAATTGGAAGATATTTCCAGTCATCGGGGAAGCAAACAAAAAGCTGGAAGCAGAGCTGGATCAGGCAAAAAAAAATATTCAAGAATTGAAAGACACTATTAAGAGGCCAAATATGAGTTATGGGAGTCCCAGAAGGTGCAGAAAGAGAAGCTGAGTTTGCAAATGTACTTAATGAAATACTAAAGAGAAATTTCCCTAATCTGGAGAAAGAATTGGGAAACAAGTTCCAGGAAGGGCACAGAACTCACAACAGGCTTGATTAAAAGCGATCTTCACCACAACGTATGATAATCACGCTATCTTCAATTGAACATAAGGAAAAGATCCTTAAATGTGCATGTGAAAAAATCAACTGACATATAAAGGAAAGCCAATTAAACTCACAGGAGATCTCTCACAGGAAACTCTACAGGCAAGAAGAGAATGGAGTGACATATTCCAGATTCTAAAAGAAAAAGTCCGGCCTATGATAATATATCCAGCAAAACTTTCTTTTGCCTGTGAAAATGAAATAAAATTCTTCCACAGTAAAGAAAAGTTAAAAGAATTTTTCCTCTTCCAAACCTGCCCTATAAATGATACTTCAAAATGTTCTCTTGACAGAGAAGAGGAATAGCACCCACCAAAACCAGAGGCAAATATGAAGAACATCCCAGTAAAAAGACAACAGAAGACTAAACCAATGAACAACCCATTCCTAAAATGACAGGACCAAAATACCACCCATGTATATTAAACTCTGAATGTAAATGTCTTAAGTTCAATCAAACATTATTGTTTAGTAGACTGGATGAAAAAACAAAACCCATCTGTTTCTTGTCTGGAGAAGACACACTTCAACAAAGATGAGCAGAAACTATATCACATGGGTTTTGTTGTTTTCTGTTGGTTTCATCTCTTCAAAACACTTTGTTATGATGAAATCATTCAGTGACTCGTAGATCATGCAGTGGCATCATTTTCTTCAAGAAGGTTCTTGATTTTCATTCTTCAGCTACACATTAGTCATTTAATAGATTGTTATTTAACTTCTTGGTGTTGTTAATTTCTTTTTTCTCCCTGATGTTGATTTTGTTTTGTGTCTTTTCATTTAAGGGGATGTATAGTAGCTGTGTAGTGGAGACTGTCATATCTGGTAACATGTTATTTAACTTCATGGCATTGTAAATTTCTATTTTTCTTTCTATTGTTGATTTTTTATCATGACTTTTCATTTAAGGGGATGTACAGTAGCTGTGAAATGGAGGCTAACATCCAGATGTGAGGATGCAGTGTGGTATGCATTTCTACTTCCAAAGATGGACTTACTATGAAACTGTTTACTATATGTTGACAATCGGATTCTGGACTCTCTGCCATTGTCCATGCTCACAATGATGGACATATGACTGAGCATGAAGAACTATATGTTAGTAATGATATAGAGGAACTAGGTGGGGGAGGAGGGAATTACGAGGAGTAAGGGAATGTGGTGCTGTATCATAAAATGATAGCAATAGTAATAAAATGTAAAAAATAAAAAAATATAAAAATTCAACAGTTTCTTGGGGAGACCATCTCTGGTCTGAAAGCAGAGCTGACAAAATATCATCCTGACCAATTAAAAGCCACAGCATGACATCAACAACAATTACTACATTATGGAATTCATTGACATAGTATTGAGTAACCAATATGTTAGAAAATGCAGATTCTTAACCACATCCTGTGACTTCTTCATTGACATTTCTATTTTAGTTTATTCACAACCGGCTGCAATGCACCTTTAAATGGCTATAGGGTACTATTCAGCTGTCTCGTGTCTATTTTCATTTTAGTATTTAGCAGTTTATAGTGTTGAAGCATAAATTTTACTGAACTTGGTGGATTTTCAGATAGTTGAGACTTGCTTATAACTCTAACAAGGCATACGTCAACAGTTGAGGCACAGAACCGTTTTAGGAGGGGTGTGCAGAGGAATCTTCAATACCTTAGTGAGGAGTAACTAATCTTTGTGTCCTACCTAGAAAGATATATGTGAGTCCAAGCTGACCATTTCCTGTCTGGTTCTTAAGTTTTCCTTGTTGTTCAATGCCTATCTATTCTAATTTTGTGGGGGAATGGCTCCAGAGTGATCCTGATGGTCATTGCAAGAGAGGGTGGGGATCCAAAGCTGGAAATAAGTAAGGACCAGAGAAAGCTCCCCTCTTGAGTTTCAAAGCGAATTTACTGTTCTGTTTCTGCAGACTGCTCAGGGCTCCCAGCTATTGTTCCAATGACATTAGATCCTGTGAGGAAGGATTTGGGCTTCTTCCATCCCATGTGGGAGATCCGAAAGGGAGTGGATGACTTCAGAGTTCTTTGCCTACAAGGGCAGTCCAATTCCTCGTGGTCTCCTTGGCAGTCGGGATACAGCCCGTGGTGCCTGTACTGATAGTCCTTGGTGAGGATGCAGGAGTCTCCAGGGTTGGGATACAAGCATCCTCCTGTCCACCTGCTCCACTCTGGGGTCCCCCCCCCCCGCTCTGTGCATGTGACCTCCTGTTAAGAGGTTGTCAGGATCACTCTTGATTCCTCCTATATGCCTTTATGGTTTTGCTAATGTCTAATGCTGATTCGAGTATGTTATCTATAAGTTATCTGTTACATTCATTTAATTTTGCCTTTTAAATCTTGTTTCTGTGCCAGATTCATACACAAAACTCTGGAGACTGTTGTGATAGCAAGATTATTTTGAGAGTTGTTGCTTTGAAATTTGAGTGTGTAGTGTTATTTCTACATCAGAAATGCTTGCATATTAGTTTTTCATGTTGTGTTTGCAGTGATAATTATGGATATTTTTATGGGAGACTCCAGTTTTGATACAGTTAAAACAATATAAATCTTTATGACATGCTTTGAATACATTTAAATTTTCACTTTTCCTTTGAGGCACCTGATGATCGAGGAAAACTCCCAGCCGGAGAAGAAAGCTACCTCGATTGTTGATGCAAATTTCAAATCTACAAGAGAAGTTGACTTATATTGGTATTAATGTTTTTTCTTTTGTGACTTGGAGAATAGCAGAAAAATATTTAAGCAGCCAAATATAAGTATCATATTTTGCTACTTTTTAATTTCAAATCCTTGCTGTTATGAAATTTCATAGAAAACCTTAAAAGGAAAAGCAATATCCTTTCAGCATGTGTGATTTTTTTAATCTTATGTTTGAGTATGGACCAGTCTTACCTATTACATCAGGAAATTTATGGGTAGACATTTCATTCAAGGTTTTTACTCTTTAGTTCCAATGGAGAAGAATGTGTAGGATATGAAGGGATTCGGCATATGGCTCATACATATAAAGGAATATATGAGCCATAATTAATATTTGTATAGGTTTATAAGAGAGTAAGTTTAGTTTTTACCTTGAAGCTTTCCTTACTTCACAAAGGGGACACTGGAAAACCTAAACACAAAGGGTAAGATTCAGCTGTATTTGCATACTTGGGATACTTCATTATATGTCAGGAAGAGTAGTGTTGGGTCGGTCTTATTTTTTTTTTTAAAGAGTTTATTGTGATTGGAAAGCTGGATATACAGAGAGGAGGAGAGACAGAGAGGAAGATCTTCCATCCGTTGTTTCACTCCCCAAGTGAGCCGCAACTGGCCGGTGCACGCTGATCCGAAAGCCGGGAACCAGGAACCTCTTCCAGGTCTCCCACGCGGGTGCAGTGTCCCAATGCATTGGGCCGTCCTCAACTGCTTTCCCAGGCCACAAGCAGGGAGCTGGATGGGAAGTGGAGCTGCCGGGATTAGAACCGGCGCCCATATGGGATCCCGGGGCTTTTAAGGTAAGGACTTAAGCTTCTAGGCCACGCCGCCAGGCCCAAGGGTCCGTCTTATTTTAACAAAGGGAGTGGCTGATTTGTCTTCTTTTTTGATTTATTCACTTGAAAGACAGAACAAAGATAGAACCTGGAGGTAGGGGCAGAGAATTACACACACACACACACACACACAAAGAGATACACACAAAGAGATACAGAATCACACAGAATGGGAGAGACTGACCCTTCCATCTGCTGATTAACTCTCCAAATTGTCACAACACCCAAGGCTAGGTCAGTCTGAAACCAGGAGCCAAGAGCTTCCTTTGGAACTCACCCGTTGATACAAGGGCATAAGCATAAAGGTCAGCATCCTTTACTTTTTCAGGCACATTATCACAGTGCTGGATTGTATGTGTAGTAGTAGCTAGGATTTAATAGGTATCCATATGGGCATCAGGTGATGTAGGTTGCTCCCTGTGCCACAACACCAGGCCCACATGTGCAGTCTGATAAGGTCTATAATTTTGTGAGGGAAATAATTCATTTCCTTTAGTTATTTAAAGATTATAAATATCTGGATGAATCTTCATCATATACTTACAATACTGTATGTACTGTTGTTTTAGGAAAGCTTAATGAGTAGAATTTATATTAGATCAAGAAAAATGAGAATTCTATTTGGTATTTCTCAGCATGTGCAGTTTTTGTTACTTGTTCCAGTAAATAGATTGTTCTTGATGTATATTTTTTAAGCAGAGTATATTATTTTATTATGGTGATTACATATGAATAATTGAAAATTTATATCTTCTAAATAGTAAAAAAGCCAAAGATACTGAAGAAAGAGTGCAAAGCACCACTATTTATTACCACGGAAGGGTAAGTGTGTATTGTTTGTTGAATGTGTGTGTTGTGCGTGTTTAGGAGTGTGTGTATGTATTTATCAGATCCTGTGCCTTTATGTAGAATGGAAAGGGAAAAGTGATTCCTTTACTGGTTTTATATCTTTAAGTGCTAAATGTGGTGTTCAGTCATTTCCATTTTTTAGTGATTCAAAGCACGTGTAATAAAAAAAAATCTCAAGTCACCATGTCTGCTGTCTTTGACAACAGGAATTACATTGCAGAAATAAAAATAGATTTTAAATCACCAGTTGGGTCTCATATTCAACCAGGCTATTTATCTGTTAACTGAAAGTTCCTTTTGTGGCTGAATACTGACAAGGGAACATAAACCAAAAGCTTTATGAATTACAAATTTTAGCTGCCTTTAGTGTACTTACACACGATAGATGATGTGTTCATGAAATTTTGGAGAAAATTGTGTTTACAGACACAAAATGTGCTTGGATTATTTCTTGACTTGTGAGTTACTTCCTATGTTAAAGACAGATACTGTTTTTGTTTAAGAAAACTAATTTTCAAGCATTCTATTTTTCAGGTTTTTCATTGTAAGAAAAGAGCCCACCATAATTGGGTAAGTTAAAAATTGCCTTAAAGATTTCTCTATTTCTTAGAATAAATTTTGCTTTTCCTTCTGGAAGATAATGCTAGGGATTTAAATTTATAAAAAAGATGGTATATTAAAAAGTCAGTAGTGGTATTACATTCCATTTGGAGAAATAATACCTTATCAAATGGTGTTTATTCCAACAGTCTTCTTTTAGCATTTTCTTCTTCCAAAGTAGCCTAGGAGAGGGTTAGAGGAACTTGGTGCATGTGCTCATGTTTATGTATTTACAGTTTGGGACATTGGATTGCCCCTTGTTATCTAGAAGAGCCTGAAAGGCCTCTGGATCATTTTACTCATTTGTCAAACAGATGGGATTAGAAAAAGAGCTAGCTAAAGCCCTTTCTAGTTGTAACATTGAGGGTTCTCTTAAGTGATTCTGAGTGTTGGTACAAATTAAGAAAAGGGTCATCTGGGGAACTAGTGCTGCATGATGAGGAAGTGAAGTGGATGTAGACTTGGAGCAGTTAGAAGGAAGAGCAGAGATAGAGCTGTTGACAGTAGCTGTCTACTGGGGAGTACCTGTCACAGGGAGGTGGAGACAGCATTCAGGGATGTTTGTCAAGTGCTTGACACTGATAAGCATTAAGTCAATGTTAACTGGTGTTGCCATTGTTATTATAGTGAAGACTTGCAAGTCTGAGAGGAGCATAGAATGAGAGAGTGGTGTGTTGACTGTCAGGTCCCTCCCCTCTCTGACATTCTGTTTGTTTTGGTTTCCGGAGTTTAAGTGAAGATTCATTAGTGAATTAGCTAGCATCATTATAGATTCGTTTTTCTTCACCATTTCTCAGCACTTTCTAAATACATATGCATATTATTATCAAAATTTAGTCATTTTATATTAAAAAAGACAGCTTTACAGAGAGCAGGGATACAGAGAGAAAGATCTTCCATCAGCCAGTTGATTTCCCAGGTGGTTGCAATGGCTGGAGCTGAGCCATTATGAAGCCAAGAGGCAGGAGCTTGTTTTGAATCTGCCAGGGGATTGGGTGGTCCCAAGGCTGTGGGCCGTACATTACTGGTTTTCCCAGGCCACAGACAGGGAGCTGGATGGGAAGTGGAGCAACTGGAACATGACCTGGTACCCAGATGAAATCCTGATGCATGCAAGGCAAGAACTTATTTTTAAAAGATGAAGATGGTGTCTATTAAATTCTTGCTATTTTAGGCAAGATACTTAAAAGTAGTGTGCACATGTTCTTTATTAAACCCATTTAGTAAGTATAAATTAGATTATACCATTTCAGGCATTATGATGAGAAAACGGCCCAAGATCACATAATTAGATAGTGAAGGCTAGAGATAGAAATCATAGTCTTTTAGAGTCTAGTCTTTATACATATTCTATTAGTTTTTGTAGAATTCTTGTTTGGTAAGTGACTTTAACATTAGTACATATAGAAGGTGTGCCATCTAGATTTCAGCAAAATGCTATTTTCCAGATTTAAGAAAAGTAATATAGATTTACTGAAACAATCAAATCAGTGCTGTCATTTGGTCTGGTGTTTTAGAATGCTAATTAGGATGCCTGCAACACAGACAGGGGTAACTTGGTTCGACTGCTGATTGCAGCTCCTGAAATTTCCTTACTTGTATTTTGCCCTGGGCCAGTTTCACTGTTGTTAAGTATGCAGAGTGAAACATTGGTTGAGTGCTCATTATGTGGATCTTATCCTCACATAAATGACTACACCAATCATCGTTCAGATGAAACAGAAATTGTGTGTGAGTGCTGTGTTTGTGTGTACTTTTTGAAAACCATTTTCAAGGATTATTTACTTACTTGAATTCTGGGAAAAGGGATGAAATGAGAAAGAGAGAAAGAGAACAATGATTTATATATTTTTTACTCTCCAAAGACCACAAATCAAAGAGTAGGACCTTCCAGATTGCAGGAGCCAGTAGCTTCAGGCCTCCTAGGTGTGTGGCAGTGATCCATTCTCCCCTCCCTGTAAGGCACATTGGCAGGAAGTTCTTTGTGAAGCTTAGAGTAACTGTGACTTGAATCAAGAACTCTGATATGGGATGATGGTAAACATAGAGATGGCTCAACCTGCCGAGCTACAAAGTTTATGAAAATTTAACAAGAAAGGGGCTGTGCTATATCTTATTATTTGCATCCTGAATTCTTTACTTAATATATTATAGAACTTCTAAAGAATATTTCACAACTTATTTTTTTTTTACAAAAAGGCAGCTTTCACACTTGATGAACTTTGTTCTGTTTCTACTCCCTTTTCCTTATAATTTCAGCTGTTTTTACTTGTTTGACCTTCTTTCTCCACCCAGTTAGAATTATTGCCTGCTTCCTTTGAACTTACTTGCTTGTGTGTCTGGTGATGAATATGTCTTGTATGCCTGGTGATAAATTACTGAGGTCATTTGTACAAAACATTTTAAATTAATATACCCAAAATTAAAAAAAATTCTGTATTCCAATGCATATTTTAAAAGCATGGTAATATCCACATTATTTTTCCCTCCATCCTTTCTTATTTTTCTATTTTAGCTTTTTCAGTGATTTACATTCCATTTAACTTTATAATAAATTGTACCTTCCTCTAAATAAAAAACTCCAAAAATAATAAACAGGAAAAGTAGTGTTCCTCAGATGTACAAAGGCCATGAAAATGAACAAAATTCAAAATATCATGTATATATATATATGTGTGTGTATGCATATATGTATATATATCTATATCTTTTTTTAAAAAAAGATTTATTGATTTTATTACAAAGTCAGATATACACAGAAGGGGAGAGACAGAGAGGAAGATATTCCATCCGATGATTCGCTTCCCAAGTGAGCCGCCACGGCCGGTGCTCGCCAATCTGAAGGCTGAAACCTGGAACCTCCTCCAGGTCTCCCACGCGGGTGCAGTGTTCAAATGCATTGGGCCTTCCTCGACTGCTTTCCCAGGCCACAAGCAGGGAGCTGGATGGGAAGTGGAACTGCCAGGATTAGAACCGGCGCCCATATGGGATCCCGGGGCTTTCAAGGCGAGGACTTTTAGCCGCTAGGCCACACCGCTGGGCCCTATCTTTATCTTTTAGATATAGATATGTAACATACATACATAAATATATGTATATTTTTCAGCTCTGTCAATTATCTACATATAATTGAACACGTAACATATATTCGTGGGACTTTTTTTTTAAGGGTAATGGTCTCCATTTCTATATGTATTGGGAAAGACAAGGTTTCATTTTTTTAAATAACTGAGTACTATGAACGTTGTATCTGGAAGTGAAAATATTTCTAAAAACTCTTTGAGAGAATAATTAGGATATTAATGAAGGGGAAAGGGGAGGAAGGACATAAATATGAATAAGAGTGAAAGTGCTGTTTCAGTCCACTGAAAGTAAACTAGTCAGAGCCCAGATGGTTGAAGCTGAGAGCTTGGACCTCAGTCTACATCTCCATTTGAGTGACAAGGGATCCAGATACTTAACAGTTATCATTGTCTCCTAGGATTTGTTTAATCAGGAATTCAGAACAAGGAAATGGAGCCATGAATTGAACCCAAGTTCTCTAAAGTGGGACATGGCTGTCTTTAGTGGCAGCTTGCCTTCAAGGCCCAACAACAGCCCTTACTGTGATCATTCTTTGTGTCTTTACCCTGAGAGAGTTTCAAATTCCATTAGTGAGCGAATGTCACTTTTTCGTGAGCAGACCTCTTAGAAGGCTTTGAAGATGTGAGTGCTCAGTGTTTGAACAGTGTCTTGGAGTATAACATAGTGATTGGCTGAAATTTGTCTTACTCTTTGAGAATAAGCTGTAGACTCAGAACTAGGTGTTCAGTTCATGTGGCAGTAAAGATGCTGCTTAGGATACCTGGTCCTCTATTGGGCTGCCTGATTTAAGTCCAGGCTCCTCTGCTTCTTATCCAGCTTCCTGCTAAAGTGCACCTTAGGCTAGAGCAGCTGATGGTTGAAGAACTTGGTCCCTGACACCCATGTGGGAGACCCAGATTGAATCCTGGGTTCTTCTTTAGTCCGGCCTGTCTCTGGCTGTGTGGCAAATGAGGAGTGAACAGGTGTTGGA
Organism: Ochotona princeps; assembly: GCF_030435755.1. Lineage (NCBI taxonomy): Eukaryota > Metazoa > Chordata > Mammalia > Lagomorpha > Ochotonidae > Ochotona > Ochotona princeps. The sequence continues at coordinate 56,373,982 of NC_080846.1, read as the reverse complement.
AAAAAATGTCTCGTTACTATTCAAATAAAAGAATAAGAGAGGTCTTAACTATTAGTACTGACTTTGTATGTATTTATTTTTGACCATATGTCTTTAGTGTTGGTTCTTTATTATCTGTGATGCTTCTCTGCCTAGTACATAAAGACAAATGTGTTTTATTAATTTTACAAAACATTCACAAATGGACCCAGTACAATACACTAGAGGCTAAAGTCCTGGCATTGCATTTGCAGGGATTTAAGTTGGGTACAGGTTTATGTGCTAGCCACCCCACTTCCCATTTTGCCTCCTGCTTGTGGTCTGGGAATATTGTTGATGGCCCAGTCTTGACCCTGCACCTTCAGTGGAGACCCAAAAGGAGCTCCTGGCCCCTGGCTTTGAATAGGCTCAGCTTGGGCCATTGTAGCTGCTTGCGAAGTGATTCAGTGGATGAAAGATAGTCCTATCTGTATATCTGACTTTCAAATAAAAATAAATAGAACTTTGTAAAAATAAACAAAAGTTCAAACAAATTTGATTCCATATTATTACTCATTCAATAATTTGTTGATTTCGATAACAATGATTTTGGCATAGTTTTTCACCAAATGTTGATGACATCATAAATATTGGAGTTGGTTAATACATGTAACCCTTTCTTATATGAAGGATACTAATGAATGAGATATGCTTTTTGTGCTTCTGTAATTTGGGGAGTCAAGTTTCTTTCTACATTGGAATTCATTTTAAAATAAAAATTTGTTATTGGATTCCATTTTATTTGTAGAAATTGCAGATTAAGCTAAATGCCTCTACCATGATTGTAAATTAAATGACTGTATCTATCTTTAAATGTTAAGACTAATTGATCGTAATAGTTTCTCCAGTCCAAAGCCTCACATAATTGTGTAAGTGATCTGGAGATCTCTCAGAATGGGGTTAACCTTTCACTTGAATGGTTGTGATTATTGCATGCTGTTGATATTCACTTGGTTGTTCAAGCTTTGTTCTCTGTAACATTTGATTTTATCTTTACCTCGTACTGAATAAAATGGGATATGATATATGCAGCACCATGAACTTACTGGAAGTACAACATGCATTGATAATTTAATCTATTTTTTAAAATAGCATTTAGCCACATGCTGCAAAACTGTTTTAGACCTTTATGGTTTCACAGAATCATAGTGAATTTTCGGTAGCAATGATCGCCTTGAGGCTAATATACAAAGCTGCCATGTGTAATGATTCTGAGTCTCTGTTGCCATTGCCTGAAGCTTGCATCCTCCCACATTGCCCTTAGCATATTACTTGACTCATCAAACAGTCCTCCATCTCACATCAGAGGGCAGCATTCATTGGCAAGTGCACAAGTCATCTCCAGTTTTAGGCCCATGTCATCTGCTTACCTGAAATATTTCCTTTTCCAAAAGATCCTTCAACTCAAAATGTTTTATCTGCATTTCGTTTCAGTGGATGCATACATTGACAGCGATATTTGTATGCTGTAGGATGTTCATGCTCATTTTCATCTAACATTTGTCTGCATGTTTCTCCATCTTTTGTTATTTTTCAGTGGGCAGCTCGGTTTGCCGAGAGAGAACTCCATGACTTAAAGAAAGAGTATGTTTGTAAAAGAAAAAGGTAAGTTTCTTAACGGTAACACTTAACAACCTTTGGCTCTTTTATTGTTACTTTCTTGATTAGATAATATTATAGGCTAAATAATGAAATTTCAGTGATTCCAACATATTTCATTGTAAAGTGTTTACTCGTTTTGTCCTTTGTTTTAAATACTTAGGTTACCTGAGTGTTTAATTTTCCTACATAATGCTTATTTGCCTTATGTGCAACAGACATTTATATATATTATATATGTATATGTAACCATTATATATATGCATTTTGCTGCTTCACGAAAAATGTCGTTTGCCTTATTGTCTAGTTGACTGCTAAAGCCATGCTTTTCTTCTGTTATTTGTATTAGTAAGATTTTTATGATGTTCTTTATAACACTTGAGAGGAGTTTCTTTTTTTTTTTTTTTTTTTTTTTTAAAGATTTTATTATTATTGGAAAGCTGGATATACAGAGAGGAAGAGAAACAGAGAGGAAGATCTTCCGTCCGATGATTCACTCCCCAAGTGAGCCACAACGGGCCGGTACGCGCCAATCCGATGCCGGGACCAGGAACCTCTTCCGGGTCCCCCACGCTGGTGCAGTGTCCCAAAGCCTTGGGCCGTCCTCGACTGCTTTCCCAGGCCACAAGCAGGGAGCTGGATGGGAAGTGGAGCTGCCGGGATTAGAACCGGCGCCCATATGGGATCCCGGGGCATTCAAGACGAGGACTTTTAGCCGCTAGGCCATGCCGCTGGGCCCGAGAGGAGTTTCTTAGGAGGGTAGTTCTATTTTGGCTCACAGGAGAGACATCATCAAAAATTGTGTGATGTTTTGGGTTCAAGATCTGTTGTGGCACTGTACAGTAGAGTAGCCATTCATTACACAGCCAAATAGTCTCTTACTCCATCACTATACATTGCCTTAATTGAGAAGCCACAAATAAGTTTGATAACAGATATGATGTTAAAGCAAAGATAAAGCAAACCAAAAATACAGTACCATAGAGTTAAAAAATATGCCATTGAATAATCAGTTCATAGGTGATGGAAAGAAAACACAGAAGTCTAATTTTCATAATGGTTTTCTTGTATTAGAACATATGGTATTTGTCCTTTTGGGATTGACTTATTTCACTGAAGATGATGGTCTCTAGGTGTGACCATCTAGTTGCAAATGATATGATTTCCTTCTTTTTATTGGCTGAGTAATACTCCATAAAATAGAGGTACCGCTCTTTATTTAACCACTCCTTTTGGATGGGCATCCTGATTGTTTCCATGTATTTTCTACTGTAGATTTTGTTGCTGTGAATGTAGGATTACAGCTGCCTCTCATATATGCAGTATTCATTTTCTTTGGGTATATTCCTAGGAGAGGAATACCTGGTTCATGTGGCAGGTTCATTTGCAATTCTCTAAGCACTATCCATACTGATTTCCATAATTGCCGTACTGGCCTGTACTCCCACCAGCAGTGAAGGAGGATGTCTTCTTCCCACTCCCCTGCAAGCAGGTGTTAGTTGAGTTCTGAATGTAGGCCAGTCTGAATGGTTTTAATTTGTATCTTCCTGACAGCTAGGTAGCCTTAGTATCTTTTCATATGTCTGTTAGCCTTTGGATCTCTTCTTTTGAAAAAAATCTCTGTTCATTTCCTTTGCCCATTTTTCACAGGGTTGCTTGCTTGCTTGCTTGCTTGATTGATTGATTTTTCTGTCTCTGGGTTTCTGAAGCTCTTTGTAAATCCTGGATATTAGTCCCCTATCACCTGTGTAATGTGCAAAAATTTTCTCCTATTCTGTTAATTGCTTCTTCATTTTGTTAATCATTTCCTTTGCTGCATAGAAGATTTTTAGTTTGATATAGTCCCATTTGTTTATTTTATCTTTGACTACCTATAATTTTGGGGTCTTTCCTAAGAAGTCTAGTTCCATTCCTATTCCTAGGAGAGAGCTTCCTCTATTTTTATTTAATACTTTGATGGTTTCTCGGTGTATATTTAGGTCCTTGAACCATTTAGAGCTGATTTTTTTTTGTATAATGTGGCAAGTGCAGGTCTTGTTTCTTGATTCTGCGGGCTGCTATCCAGTTGTCCGAACAGCATTTGTTGAATGGCCAAGAATTTTTTTCCTGGATTATTTTCAGTTTTCTTGTGAAAGAGTAGTTGGTAATGCCTGTGTGTGTTCCCTTCTGATGTTTCTGTTCTATTTCATTAATATCCTCCTCTGTTTCTGTACCGGTACCAGACTGTGTTGATGACCATTGCACTGTAGTATGTCTTGAAGTCTGGAATTGTGATTCCCTCTGCTTGATTTTTCTTCTTCAGGATAGCTTTGGCTATTCGTGGTCTCTTGTGTTTCCAGACAAATTTTTGTATCTTGTATTTCTGAGAAGTATGATGTTGGGATTTTGATTGGGATTGCATTGAATCTGTATATTACTTTTGGTAATATGGACATTTTGATGATGTTGATCCTGCCATCCCAGGAATATGGTAAAATTCTCCACTTTTCAGTGTCTTCTTCTATTTCCTTTTAATATGTTTTATAGTTTTCATCATAGAGGTCTTCCACATATTTGGTTAGCTTAATTCCTAGATATTTAAGATTCCTCTCTGCTTTAAGGACTGTACTTACAATTTCCTTCTCAGTCATGAAATTATTTTTGTACACTAGTGCCATTGATTTGTGTTCATTAATTTGTATCCTGCTATCCTGCCAAAGTCTCTTATGAGTTCAGTAGTGTCTTAACTGAGTTTTTTGATTCTCCTATGTAGAGGATCATGTCATCTGCAAATAGATACTTTCAGTTCCTCATTTCCAATTTGAGTTCCTTTGATTCCATTTTTTTTGCCTAATAGCTTTGTTATGAACATCCAATACTATATTGGATAATAATGGTGACAGTGGACATCCCTGTCTAGTTCCAGATTTTGGTGGAAAGGCTTTCAATCTTACTCCATTTAGTATGATGCTGGCATTGGCTTTGATTGTGCTGTAGAATGTTCCTTCTATACTGATCTTGCTTAGGGTTTTCATCATTTAGTGGTAGTGGATCTTATCAAATGCTTTCTCTGCATTTATTGAGATGATCATATTTTTTTTTCAATTTGTTGATGTGATGTATCACATTTATTGATTTACGAATGTTGAACCTTTCCTGCATGCCTGGGCTGAATCCCACCTGGTCCGGGTGAATGATCTGCCTGATGTACTGTCTGTTCCTGTTGACTAGTATTTTCTTGAGGATCTTTGCATCTTTGTTCACGAAGGATATTGGTGTATAGTTCACTTTTTCTGTTGCTTTTCTATCTGGCTTTGGTATTAAGGTGATATTAGCTTCATAGAGCTTATAAGGATTGCCTCCATTTCTATTGTTTGGGAAAGCTTGTGGAGGATTGGAGTAAATTCCTCTTGAATAGCTTTTTAGAACTCAGCAGTGAAACCATCTGGTCTAGGACTTCTCTTGGTTAGAAGGGCTTTAATTTTGCAGTCAATTTCAGTTCAATGTATAAGTCTATTTAGGCTGTTAATTATCTCTTGATTTAGTTTTGGTGGATATGTACGTCCAAAAATCTGTCCATCTTTTCTGTGTCTTCTGATTTGTTTGCATATACTTGCTTGTAATAGTTCCTAATATTTTCTTGTGTGTCTGAGCTATGTGTTGTTAGATTTTTCTTCTCATCTCTGATGCTATAGATGCTCATCTTCTCACTCCATTTTTTGATTAGTTGGGCTAGTGGGGAGTCTATTTTGTTGATTTTCTCAAAAAAACAGCTCTTTAATTTATTGTTCTCATAGATAGTTCTTTTGGTCTCTGTTTAGTTAATTTCATTCCTTATTTTGATTATTTCATGTTTCCTACTTATCTAGGGATTACTTTGCTGTTGTTTTTGTATCCTTCAATTGTAAGGTTAACTCATTTATTTGGTTCCTTTCCAGTTTCTTAACATAAGCATTGATTGAGATGAACTTTCCTTTTAACACTGACTTTGTATCCCAAAAGTTTTGGTTTGTTGTGTTGATGCCGTCATTTGTTTCAAGCAATTTTTAAATTTTCCCTTTGATTTCCTCTCTAATCCATCAATCATTTAGTAACATATTAGTCAGTCTCCATGTGTTTGCAAGTCTTCTTGGGTGTTTTGACTTTGGGTCTCTAGCTCCACTCCATGATGGTCTGAGAAGATTCATGGTATGATTTCAATTTTTTAAAAATTCAGTGAGGCTTGTTTTGTGGCCTGTGACATGGTCCATTCTGGAGAAGGTTCCATGTAGTGATGGAAAAAAAAAAAGTGCATTCTCTGTAGGATGAAAGTTCTGGTAGATATCAAGTAAACCCGTTTGTTCTAGAGTTTGGATGATTCTGTTGTTTCTTTTCTGAGTTTCAGTCCCATCAAACTGTCCATTGATGTTAATGACGTATTAAAGTCCTCCACTATGAATGTATTGGAGTTTGTTTCTCCCTTTAAATCCATCAATATTTGTTTCACATAGTCAGATGCCTTAGCATTTGGTGCAGGTGCATTTATTATATTGATCTCTTCTTGCTGAATGGATCAGTTGATCATTAGGTGGTGTCCTCCTTCATCTCTTTTGATGTTTTTCACACCAAATCTTTATCATGTGATATAAGAATGGCCTCACCCACACGTTTTTCTTTACCATTTGCTTGGAATATCTTTTCCATCCTTTCACTTTCAGTTTCTTCTGATCTTTGTTGGTGAGATGTGTCTCCTGCAAGCAACAGATAGGTGGAGTTTTTTGATCCAGTCCTCTAATCTGTAGTGTTTGATTGATAAGTTTAAGCCACTTACATTCAATGTTAATATGGATAGGTTGCAGTTTGGTTCTGTCATTTTAGCAATGGGTTGTTATTTGATTTAGTCTTCTGCTAGTCTTTTAGTGGAATGTTCTCCACATTTGCCTTTGGTTTTGGTAGCTGCTATTCCTTTTTGCTTTCACAAGAACATCTTTCATATCATTTGCGAGGCAAGTCTAGAAAGCAATTTCTTGCATTTATCTTTGCTGTGGAATAATTTTATTTCATTTTCAAAGACAAAGGAGAGTTTTTCAGGATACGTTACTCTGGGCTGAAAATGTTTCCCTTTTTGAATCTGGAATAAGTCACTCCTTTCTCTTCTGGCATTTAGTGTTTCCTCTGAGAGGTCAACTGTGAGTGAGGGGGTTCCTCTATAGGTCATTCAATTTTTTTATGTGCACAGTTAAGGGTCTTTCGTTATGTCCAACTGAAGAGAGCTTGATTACATGTGTCATGGTGAAGTTTGTTTCTGATCAACTCTGTTGGGAGTGTTATGACCCTCCTGTATATTGTTTCCCGATTCTTTTCCAGCTTTGGGAACTTTTCATTTATTATTTCTTTGAATACATCTTTAATACCAGCTTCTGTTTCTGCACCTTCTGGAACTTCCATTAACTCTTAGGGGTCTTTTAATTGTATCTTTTGATTCGTGGATACTTTTTTTTTTTTTTTTAGTTTGACCTTGCTCTGCTTCCAGCTTTTTGATTGTTTCCCCCTGTTGACAGGAAATATCTTCCAATTCTGAAATTCTCTCTTCGGCTTCATTCATTCTATTTTTTGAGAGTCTCCACTGTACTTTTAATTTGCTCCACTGTGTACTTAATTTCTGATATATCTGCTTTCATTTGATTCATTGCTGTTATTTACTTTCTAATGTATTCCTTAGATTCCTTGTGCTTTGCATTGTTTACAAAGTTTATGAGTTCTCTGACTTCTGTGTCTCCCATTTTTTTCAGGGTCTTCCTCAGTTAACTCTGAGGGTGGTCAAGGCTTTTCCTCCTTTGCTGGAGAGTCTTCAGTAACAATCATAGTACCTCTGTGTCTTCTTTTGCCATTTGGCATTGCATTTCTGGTTGGCAGATCCATCTCCTTTGTGCAGATTTCTAAGATGTATTACCTGGCTGCCACAAGAGTTGAGCCATGGCTGCCGCTAGATCCTTGGCTGTCGCTGGGGTCTGTATTGTTGTTCACCAGCCACTGGTAGGGATTGCCGTTCACTACAACACTGCTCCAGCATTGTTGCCATTTCCCCTTGTCAAGAGGGTCTCCAGGTACCCCCTGCGAACTGCCTGACCCCTTTTTTCCCTTGTAATCTGTCTCTTGTGGTTCATCCTAATGGTTCTCTGTCATCCAACACTAATTTTTCTGTCAGCTGGTTAGGTAGTCAGGATGTTTGTTGGCTGCTGCCACCTTGTGGGTGACAGGTGCTTTCACTTTCCTGGGTACTCACCTTTCCTGCTGTTGGGCAGATATGGGGCTGGTATAGATTAGATAGTTCTGACAGTGGAGTGGCTATTCAGAGTGTTCTGGCTGGCAAAGGTCCCCCACCGCCTTGTGCTTTTGTGGCCTCTGCCTGCCCAACCTGGTGCCTTGAGTGGGAGTGGTCCAGCTCCTCCCACACTATGTGGGATCAGAAACTAGCCTTTCTACACTCCAAGGGCACTACATCTTCTCCCAATTGTGATAGGCCAGTGATGGCAGTTCACTGTGCTTTTGCTCTCACGCACCCACTGCCACCAGCCGGGCAGTTCACTTTGTTGCATCACCAGGCTTGTTTTCCCCTGGAATCTGCCCTGCCATTTCTGGGTTGCCAAGAGAAGCCTTAGTCTCTGAGAGAGACCTTTATCCCCTAGGATCCTCTGTTTTGGGTGATTTAGGTGTCCGTCTGAGTGGCCCCAATCCAAGAGAGTATTCAGGAGGGGATAGGCTCAGATTCCGCCACATGAGACTTCAAAGAGTGACTCACCAGTTCCTCTTTTTATTTTTTTCTTTGTCTGCAACAGTGTTTACCCTAGATGGTGCCTGCTTCCAGCAGTTGAAGTTGCCATTTGCTGTCTTGGGAGGTTTTTTTTTTTTTTTTTTTCAGTTCTCGATGTCTGCCCGTCCCCTGCCTTGATCATGCCTACTCCGGGGAGTTTCAGATGACTTTTCCAGCAATTCTGCTCTTCCTATTCTCTACTCTGCCAATATTTGTCTTTATTTCTGCATGTGCTTAGCTACACTAACCTCTGCATTCGGCTACCTTCCTAGACTGCGATCATTAACTTTCAAATTTCAGGTACAGTTTGATGAAATCAGTGAGCCAAATCACAGCACTTTTTATTTATTCTGTAATTAAATTTTGGCAGCTTTCTTATACTCATTTTTGTGTGTGTGTTTTTATTTTTATGATCTTTCTTGACACAGAGAGAGTCCCTGTTCTACCTCTGCTTTCTCCCTCAACACCTTCCTTTCATCAATTTCCCCCATATTATTACAGTAGTACAGTCCTTCAGGAACAATTACTTGTCAACACTCTGCTTTTTAACACAGACATCCGTATAATCAAGATAAATTTATTGACTAAGTTCTCCTTTTGTTTGACTGTATTGATAGATACTGCAACATATCTTCTAATCTTCTGTATGTTAATCTTCATTATATAATTCTTCCTGTATGTATAGACACATATATATGTATGTATATGCATACATCTAATGTGTATATATACATATGTATATATATGTATATACACATATATATATGTGTGTGTACACACACGCACACTCTGGGCTTACCTGTATATCTGTTTTAGTGTTTTACCTGAAAGTTGCTTTGTATCAGAGAAAAGACATGTTATTTTCCATTTTAGGACTGGCTTAATTCACTGGGTATGATGATCAACTTTTGCAAATGATAGAATGTTGCAAATGGTAGAATCCCTTCCTTAATGGCTATATTGTATCCCTGAGGTAAATGTAGCAGTTTTCTTACTCATCCCTCTTTCAGTGGGAGTCTGTATTGTTTCAATGTCTTTGCTATCATAGATTCTGGTGCTATATATGGGGAGGCAGGTTGATTTGCCATGCACAGATATCACTTCATTTGGATATATTCATAGGAATGGGACACCTTGGACATATGGTAGATCAACATTCAGTTGTCTGAGCACTCTTCACACTTTCATAGTAGGTATACTATTCTGTGATTTTACCAACAACGGGGCAGGTTATTTTTTTCTCCTTATACTCAGCAGCAAGCGTTGCTAGTAGATTGCTGCAGATGCAGGAGCCTCGTTTTGGTCTTCCAGCTAGGGGGCAGGCATACAAATATGACAATCATTTTTACTTATCTCAGTGTATTTCAAGGGAGGTTATCATAAGTGAAGCATGTGGGAAATGATTCAGCATCTATAGAGGGTGCTGGTGTTGCAGGTGTCTCCTTAAAGGCCACAACACGGCTGAATCACTCTTTCATGATTTGTGGTGACTTTATACAATGGAACCAGCACAAATAATAAGTGTATTGAATGTATTTAGAACCTAATAGGGAACATTAATATTCTGTTGAGTTTAAAATGTTGGTAGTGTTTAGGCTCATTCAGCCTCCTGTTATAACACCTCAACTCTAGCTTTCGATTCAATTCAATTTTTTTTTTTAAATGTCTATTCATCATGGACTTCTGGACATATGCAGTTCTTCATGATATCAAATAAGATTAAAATTGGCAAAATGCATCAGCTGACGTATGGCTGCCATGACTCAGATAGTAAAACCTAAAGTAAGTTCTTCTTATTAGGCTCATGTGAGAAAATTAAGTGAGTTGAATGTTAAATTAGTTAGGTGAAGGAACTTTTTGACTCTATCATGAAAACATTAAAGAATGTTGTTGATTAATGAATTTTAAACTGTTGATTTGAAATTCTAAACAGGAAATGGTCAGGTGATCCTGACTATGTGTGTTCTTTCAGTGATTTCACACTCCCAAAATTGGATTGTTGTGAATTGATACTAATACTAATGTGTCATTCTTGCCCATAAACTGTTTCCTAATGGGATTCAATGGATGTTGCTGCTAAAATTCTGTAGCGTGCAAATACAATCAACAGTATAGGTAAAATGTTAATTTTAAATTCTTGAAAACATATGGTGTATTTTAGCTTCATTGATTTTCTATATGCTGGCTGTTTATTTCTCATTACCAGTTTTGTGATTTAGTAACACATTTCCAAATTTAATACTGGAGAAAATGAAATGAAAGTATGTGGAATATAAAACATTTACTGAGCAAGGTCCAGAGTCATCTGTTTGGGATTTCAAATATTACGTCAATCAAGATGGATAGTGTAGCATCAAAGAACCACTATCCGTGAGCCCTGCAACTGGATCAAATCACAGTCACATATTGCATACTGTTGTTTGGGTCAGACAGTGTATATGATGATGGTCCCAAACATTTGTGTTACCTGGTGACATGATAAGTACACTAGTTCAAGTATATTTTCAGAATTTGTGCTTGTTTTTCAGTGACGCAAGGCTTGACTTCATTTCTCTGTTTCATTTGCATTTTTATTCAACAGGAATTTTAGAACCCTCTGTATCCCTGTTCAGTCCTTAAGATCAGGCTTAAGACATTTTCTGGTCAGTCTAAGGGCTCCATAAGTACTTATCACTGCAAGCAGTATGCACACTAATACAAATAGGCAGCACTGATTATACTTTGGATGTAATATAATTTTGTAAGGCAAAATTTACTTTAGGTGTAATATAATTTTGTTGCTTTCTGGTCTGACCTGGAAGCCCCATCAAGACTTTAAAGACTGGTTTGAAAATGATTTATTCATTTACTTATTTGAAAGTCAGCATTGGAGAGAAAGAGAGAGAGAAACAGAGAAAGAGAGAGAGAGAGACCTTGTGCTTGCTGGTTGATTTCTTCAGATAGCTACAACAGCCAGGGCTGTGCCTGGCTGAGGCACTGCATGTGGGATTCCCACATCATTAACCACCAATCTAAAATGACTGGAACCCAGTTTATTGTGGCTTACTCCAGTGTAACAAATATAATGCTGCTTTATATAGGAGTCTAGATGAATATTTTATGTATTATATGTAAGAATATGTTAAGAGGAGTTGCTTTGAAATTTAAGTCTGTAATGTTAATTCTGTAACAGAAATGCTTGCATATTAGTTTTCATGTTGTGTTTGCAGTGATGATTATGGATATTTTTATGGGAGGCTCCAGTTTTGGAACAGTTAAAAGCATATCAGTCTTTTTTAATGACATGCCTTGAATATATTATGAATTTTCACTTTTACTTTAAGGTGCCTGATGGTCGAGGAAAACTGCCAGCTAGATCAAAGGGCTGATGTGTCACTTGTTGATGAAGATTGGGAGTATAAAGCAACAGAAATCTTGATCTATAGGTATTAAATGCCTTTAGTCTTGTGGATGAAGCATATCTAAAGCTCATTTCCAGAAAATAATGTTAAAGGATCTAGAAACAAGTGGGACATTTTTGTCAGTCAGTTCAAGTTTCTTCATATTAAATCTAGTTTTTGCCTTGACTCCTTCTTCAGTTGGACTAAGGAGATACTGGAAAGCTTAGAGACAAAGGGCAAGAATTGTCTGTATATTGAGAGTTTTGGTACTTCTTTTTATTTAGGTAGACTAAGATTAATGTTTACCAAAAAAAAAAAAAAACTTGGAATGATGTATTTACTTGAAATGCAGAATTAGAGAGTTTGAGAAAAGGTGAAAAGATAACAGAGAATAAGGCAGACAGTGAAGCTTCCATCTGCTGATTCACTCTCTAAATGGCCATAACAATTGTGGCTGAGCCAGCTTGAATTCTGGAGCCAGTAGCTTTCACTTGTTTCCTACATGGTACAAGGGTGCCAAGCACCAGGCTCATCCTCCACATTCCACAAAACATTGTCTGGGTGTTGGAATTTATGTGAGCAGCTGAACTAGAACAGTTGCCACTATGGAATTACTGTGATACAGGCAGTAGGTACAGCCCATTGTCTCATGGTGCTGCTCTATCTTACTAGTATTTTTAAGGTGATCAGAGCTTTATGGGGATTTCATTAATATCCTATGATTATATTAATATTATAGATATCTATATAAGGGTAAATCTGTGAGCATTATTCATGTTAATACAAACATACACTATACTACACTTAGTATAAATCTTGAGCTTTGTTTTAGGCTAGCATAAACAACAATTAATGTTAGTATTTTTTAAATGGGCATAAAGACTTAGTATTTTGATTACATTTAAATATTGGAGTAATTCTTTGTTCCTCACAGAAACAGAATCAATGATCTTGAAATAGAACTTCAAAGAACATTTCATTATTACCAGCAAGAGGTAGGTGTGTGCCTGTGTGTGTGTGTACACATGCATTTACTTGTTCCTGTGAATTTACGTTGGATAGAAAGGGACAAGTGATTCCTTTACTAGTTTTATATCTTTCTTCAGGTGTTACATGTGGTTTTCAGACACTTCCATAATTCAGTGATTCAAAGAATATGAGATATAAAATTTTAAGGGTCATCATGTCTGCTGTTTCTTTGGAAAAGTGGAATTACATTGCAGACATAAAAATAGATTTTAAATCACTGATAAGGTGTCACATTCAGCCAGGTCAGTTATCTGTTAATTGATAGTTCCTGTTGTGGCTGATTGGTGACCAGAGAGAATAAAGTAAAAATTTATTATATAAATTTTAGCTGTGTTTAAGTGTAGTTACAATAGATGATGGAAATTTCCGTAAAAGTGTGTTTACTGACACAAAGTGTTCTTGGAGTGTTTCTTAGCTTGTGAGTTACTTCCTTTGTTACCAATAGATATGCTTTTTTTTTAAGAAAACTAATTAATGTCTCAATGATATTGTTTTAGATTGTTTCTGTTCAGAAAGAAACCCACGATAATTGGGTAAGTTTCAAATGCCCTTTTTAATCTTTTCTTCAAACCAAATTGTGTATTTAATTCAGAGAGCTAACATTGGGGAGTTAAGTTTATGAAACGTAGTGTGTAAAAGATTTGGCCAATTTTATTTGCATCAATGATGGAATTATGTTTACTGTGAGCTTTAAATTCTAAGTTGTATCCTGGTTGTTTTCACAGTCTTGTTTTAGTATTTTTCTTCTTCCAAAGTAGAGGAACTTGGTGCATGTGCTCATGTTTATGTATTTACATTTTGGGACATTGGATTGCTCCTTGTTATCTAGAAGAGCCTGAAAGGTCTCTGGATCATTTTACTCATTTGTCAAACAAACGGGATTAGAAAAAGAGCTAGCTAAAGCCCTTTCTAGTTGTAACATTGAGGGTTCTCTT